>NW_021318618.1:11525444-11633920 GCF_001605985.2 Dendrobium catenatum | reverse complement strand
TTGGTGATTTTTAGAGCATAATTAGTTATATGTTAATTTTAATTAATTTGATTTAATTAAATATTTGAATTAATTTCTTATTGAATAGATTATACAGTATAATATAGATCGTACAATATGATAATCTAAAAAATTCAAGTGTTTAATTTCTCTGCCCCCTTATTAGCGTGTTCAGTTGCTTAGCAAACATACACCTAATGCATAAATAACTCCATAAAATAAAAAATACATACTCACTTAAAATACTTGGTTAGAAAAAAAAACTTTTTTATATTAGATTTAGACAAGAATTTGACTCTTAATATAACACAAATGAGAAAAACGATTCATGAGGCCGACCCCATGTAGTGGGATTATAGCCTGATTGATTTCAATCATTTTTGTACGGGACCTTTGTATATGGTCATTTTAGTCCCGGGGTATAACCTTACTTCAATTTAGTCTCTCGACAATAAAAAATTTATCCCAAAATGATCTTTTTGGGATTGAATTGAGATCAAATTTATATCACAATTATAATATGAGGGACTATTTTGGATCAATTTTATATTATCGAGGGACCAAATTAGGGCAAAGAGATACTATGAGACCAAATTAACCATAAACAAATAGTTTGGGGGCTAGTTTCAAATTTTCCTATTTTTGTTGATTAGCTAACTTTAATACTAGCTACATAAAAATAAATAATATGACCGAGTGGCATGACAAAATGAGATTAGGTGTTGATTAGTTTTTTAATTAGTATTAGCAATATTGTGAAAATCGGACCACATATTAAACTAGAAGAGGAAGAGGTTCAAGGTTGACTAATTTGATGGGGGTTGAACCTAATAAGGTAATAAATATTAATATTATTTAAATATTATCTAAATAAGATAAGAATCATAAAATTATAAAAAAAGAATACTTAAATAATAGTTTTTATAATTTTAAGTTTAAACACATTCAAATTTTAAATTTGATTCATAGTTAAGATAAATTTAATTCAAATATCAATTTATAAATTTAATATAAATTATTATTAATTTATATTATATTCTTAGATATAATTCACATCTGTACCAAATTTATATTTATAAATTATTTATGAAAAATAATTTATCATTAATAAATATATAAAAATTATTATTTTGTAGTGTATAAATAAATAAATTATTATTAACTAAAAATAAATATTATTCAAAAAATATGTAATGCGTAGGTTGTAAACTTGAGAAATTCAACTTAGTTTTTTAGTCTCACATTAATTGAGAACTTTGTTTAGTATGATTTATATAGCATTTTTGGTTTTATGCATGTGTAAGAAACTAGCATATTGTGTTGGGACAACGTAAAAAACTAAAAATGACTGGTTGTTTCTTGCTTGAAAAATGATTTTTATAGGAATTTAATACTCATTATAAAATTAAATATATTAAATCTGAATTAATTTATTAAGTTTAATATTTTATACAAAATGTATTAAATTAATTTATTTAATAATGGATAGTAATTGAACAGGCTGATTCTAAGAAATTAGAACTAGTTCAACAATTTGCTAATCGAATAGGCGATTCTAACGGATTTATACCGATTAGAAGTATGGCTAATTTTTATGATGGATCGGACTGACCATATGACTGAGTCCACAGTTGAATCAGTTAGTCCGATCTGATTTTCAAAACCATGCATAAGATTATCAAGGGTCGCATTGGAAGATCATGCATTCATTCTTCAATAAATAAATCAAGGGTTGTGAGTGAAGATTGGCACATCAATCCATGCAAGATAAGATGCAACACATTAAGGGGAATGAATGAAATGTTTGTTATTCTTCTTTATTTTAATAGTTCTTGTAATGGTTGCAACCTTGAAACTTAAAAAGAAAGGTAGAAACTACTAGGAGTGGTTCATTGATCATCAATATGAGGCCAGCCTCATACAAGTCAAGGGAAAGTCATATGCATAAAATGTGATTCAAGGTACAAGTGTAAAGCATGTGGTCGGGTTTTCCATGCAATTAAGTTCAAATAGATCCCTCGAAGCAGTACCACACAAGACACGCCCAACCCCAATTTCCCCGTGCAAGACACATCCAAAAAGAACATGATTGAAGTGCTAGAAGCTCTCTAACTGCCACCTACCCCAATTGCTCCACGAATCAAGGCACCACTTCATGCAAAACTACCTCCACTTCAAACTGCTCCTCTAACACTTGAAATTGTCCCTCTTCAGTTTGAATTTGAATATTGAAATTTGAAATTAAGTCTATATCTTCTTGCTGCTTTGAATTTTTGTGTAAGCATAAAGATGATGAAAAAGACAACAATAACAACAACATCAAGCCTTTGTCCCACTATGTGGGGTCGGCTACATGAATCCTTTTTTGCCATTGCGTCCGATAAAAAGTCAAAGTCTCATTTAAATCTAAAAAAGAAAGGTATTTTCTAACCAAGTCTTTTTAGGTCTTCCTCTACCTTTCTTAACATAAGTCAAATCTAATACCTCAACTTTCCTAACCGGGTCATCGGACGGCCTCTGTTTAATGTGACCAAACCATCTAAGGGGACTCTCTCTAATCTTATCTTCCACTAGAGCTACTCCAACCTTTTCATGTAGATGCTCATTTCGTATCCTATCTCTAAGGGCATCCTCATCTCTGCAACACTTAACTTAGCATTATGCTTCTCTTTTAATGGCCAACATTCGGCACCATAAAGCATTGCAGGTCTCACCACCATCTTATAGAATTTTTCCTTAAGTTTGAAGGGGACTTTTCTATCGCACAATAAGCCCGATGCACTCTTCCACTTCAACCATCCAACTTGAATTCTGTTAATAATATCCCCATCAATTTCACCATCATTCTGAACAATAGATCTAAGATATCTAAACCGTGTACTCTTATTAATGACTTGATCACCCAAAGTCATAATCCCCTCACTAGGTCTATTGCTACTAAAATTACACTCCATATATTCAATTTTAGATATACTCAAGAGAAAACCTTTAGACTCTAAAGTTGACCTCCATAATTCAAGTTTAGCTTCAACTCTCTCTCTAGTCTTATCAACAAGAACTCAAGAAGAATATCATAAGCAAAAAGCATGCACTAGGTACATCCTCTTGCAAATGTCTAGTGAGAACATCCATGACAAAAGCAAAAAGATATGTACTTAAGGCTGATCCTTAATGTAATCCAACCAAAATAGGAAAATACTTGGCAAGCCACCTTGTGTTTGAACACAAGTAATAGCTCATGCATACATATCTTTAATGATTTGAATATAAGCATTATTAACTCCTTTCTTTTCAAGAACTCTCCGTAACACTTTTCTTGGAACTTTACATATCTTTCTCTAAATCAATAAATATCATATGTAGATCCTCCTTATTCTCTCTAAATTTCTCCATCAAACCTCTCAATAAATGTATGGCTTCCATAGTAGACCTACCCGGCATGAATCAAATTGATTTTGAGAAACATTAGTATCACGCCGCAACCTACGCTCCATAACATTAGTATCACGCCGCAACCTATGCTCCAAAGATGATGAAAATGAATAAAAAAAAAATTATTTTAGTATTGTTTTATCCCAAATTGGGTTCCCCTCCTTTTACTTGGTGGTGAATGGTCCATGGAGGCTTTCATGGCATGATTATATGATTTATTTGATGAGAAATCTTATAATTATGTTTTTAATATTTTTTATGTATGCAAATCCTTGTTCCACCGCCAATAGAGGATGATCATTCTTTCACAAGGTCAAGGATTGCCATTCTTGTTTCCATGGCCATTGTAGCTTGAAAGCTCACCATAGCAACTCCATACTCTATCTTCCACTCCACTCTATCTAATAACTCCTCCATCTCACCATCTCCATCTTCACAAGAAAAGTTATAGAAAATAATAAAAAGGTCCCTAAGGGCTAAGGCTATGGTTACACCATCCCATGGAACCCAACCTTATCCCCCTCGGGGTAAGCTCCCCCAAGTGAGCCTTATACCCCCCTCCGGTTAAAATTCCCCAACCTTACCCCCTCTCCATAACATCCACAACCTCGCACACATCCCTTCTCACTTCAGTATTCATCCCACCGCATTCTCACACCTTCATTGCACCTCATTCCTGACTTGTTCGAGCCCTTCCCATGCTAGAAAAATATTTTAACTTAGGGTGTCTCTTGGCCAATCTTGAAAAGTCACTCTCTTTTGGTCGCTACATATTAACAATCCATATTTACCTCATTTGGAAAGTCACTCTCTTTTGTAAAGTCATTCCCACACCTCCTTGTATATATCAATCCACATTTACCTCATTAGTCACCCCATATCATCTCCATATTTACATCTCATTTGCATTCATCACACTTTGCCATCACTTTTTTTAACTATTTAATAAAGTATTGGTCAGCTAACAGTACCAGTAGCAGCAAAAACAAATTATGTGGTTAGAACCAATGTTGTTGGAGAAGAGGTAGTCTGACACCAAAAAAAAAAAACCATAAAAACTCTAAACAATACATATCATGATAAAGCCACAGGTAGCCATGTCAGTTCGATTGATAATAAAAGGAATAGGATAAAAAATGCCTGAACATTAAAACAAAAGGAATGCAAACTCCATTATGACCACAGGCTTGACAAATGTAAAAATGTAAAACATGATGTTTGGCATGCGAAACAGCATGCAGCTAATAAGCTACTGTTGAAAAGAGGACATACTCCATTACTATGTAGACATTAAGGGCATCCTCACATGCATCGTAAAATTTGACAAGGTTTTTATGCCCAGACAGAGCTTTCAGTATTTTCACCTCCCTACGAACATCTTCAATTGCCACAGCTGTTGTCATCTGTTAGAAAATTATAACAGATTAGCCATTCTGCCAATGTAAACAATAAGATTTTAGACCAGATTTAATTAATTATAAATGAAAATAAAACTAAGAATCACAAACCAGCAGACGAAAGTAGAAGAGCAATTGCATGTCTAAATTAATAATCAATGCACATTCATTGAGATATTCCACAAGAATACAGAAGAGCAGAGGATAGTCACATTTCATTGTGTACTAGCGACAAAATAAAGGCATTTCAAAACATGTTGATAAGAATAACTCTAACATAAGTTCAAGAGAATGTTTTAAATATAACTGGTACATAAACAATGTTTAAAATGCCACGGCTATTTTCTCTTGTTAAGTAGCAAAAGGATGGAGTGAAGCATTCCTAGCGTTAACTTCTCAATAAAAAAAATGACATACAGACATACTGAGCGCATGAGGTTCTCACCATGCAGACTTAGTAAGGGTTAATGTGCAAAGCCCTGTCCTATGCTACAGAGAACTGCTTTTCATATTCAAATCCACAACCTAGAAGTCACAATGAAGCACAAACCACTATCAAAGTAATCATAACAAAAGGATAATAACACCACACAGAGTTTTGAGGGCCATATTTGGCCAATAAGCAACAAGTGTTTTTGCTCAAGAAGATCATTAATGAGTTTGGCAAATACCATAGAAACCTAAATCAGTATAACTTGCAATGCTATCCTTTGCAATAATTTGCAATATTATAATTTGCAGCAAGGATTTTCCAAAATGGCAAGTGTGGTTGTAGTAATTTTAGATTTAAAAAAAGTTATAGAGGCCACACAAGGGAATCAAGGTGGCTTCTTTGAATGATGAAGGAAGGAGAACCACCCAGACCTTTTCTTTAGTAAAATGCTAGCTCCAGTATTAATTTCTCAAATGGTATAGTTTTAAATAAACTTTCTGCCCACAAAGGCATCCAGGTTATCTTTATGATCAATATTATCCTTGAATTAGTTACAAGAATAAAATAACAGTACTATTTTGTCAGGAAAAACATATCAAAGGGATGAGTAGGTTCTCTTTAATCCATCCAGGCGTTCTAATAATGTACCATGCCAACTGTAACCGGCAATCAAGGAAATCTCAATTAAAAGTTGGAACAATCCATTTGAGCAATGTGATACATGATGACGGTAGTGTGGGTGATTAGGGTGGGGGGGGGATGTTGTTGAAGAAATTTAAATGTAGGATCTAGTGAGGCTTATTGGATACACTCCAAAGAGGAAAAAAATATAATAGAAAAATGCATCTATATATTTTGGAATAACTCTAAGAAAGAGAAAAACCCTCCGCATTCTATTTTTTATTGAAGAAAGCTACAACTCAACTTCTCATTCCATCCTCCATTATTCATGAGAAAAGTAATTACAAATTATGTAGAACTTATAACTCAAACCTGATACGTCAAGAAAGTTGATAAATAAATAATCATGAACATCTAAATTAATTTAATTAAATAAAAAAATCTACAGCAAATAAATTAAAAAAACCCCAGTTTGTGCATTTTCTGTATCTTGAATACACTCAGCAAAAGGATTTACAAAAATACTAAAACTTTCACCCTTGATCTTTAGTCTTAATACTTCTGACATGGGACTGCATCTTTCCCTTCCATAGATTGTCATCTACAACTTTTGAATTCAACAAAACTTTAAGTGAATAATGCAATTTAATTGGTTTTCTAAACTAAATCAATCTCATCCTCCTATTTCCTTTTCAAACTTGCATTTCTTTCCCATTTAGATTATGAACTTCTTTCTGATATCTAATTTCCTCCATAAATACTCATTTATAATTTTCAATGTTAACCACATGGCTAATAACCCCATCTCAAGATTTTAATGAGGTTTATGGTTCATAGAGAAGCAATCCTCCTTCAACTGATGTGGATCATTGCATTTGTGATGGTTTCTTTATCAAGGTAGCATCGTATGTATTCCTAATATATCATTATGAGATTTTCTGACATGGGAATTAAATACAGGCGGAATGGAAAATCATTTGGATGATATTCTACCAAGCTATAAGCTACATTGACAAGAGTCCCTCCACCCCTAACCAAACATAGATTATAGCATTTTAATGGTTTCTTATTCAATATAGCTATCAATCTTCACCTAAAGTAACTTTTTTCAGATTTTCATAAGTTAAGAATACTTTCATGGAGGAAGGACTCATACAGTCAAACATCTAGAAGGTTGCCTTTTCATCTTCCATATTTTGCATCAACTATAACTTGTTTGAATTTGTAAAAAGTCTTTGTTGAGTATTACAATCTCAATCAATTTCTAAACACAGTCAATCTTCATGCATACATCTTCTTGATTGATAATAACCATCTTATTCATTGCTACGATCATCTTTAATTGTAAAAAGATGTTCTTGATGTGAAATGCTTGTTATTATTGCAATTTTGATCCCAACTTGTAAATGCTCGTTTTCATCGTTCATGAATAGACCTTCATTATTTTTTTCTCTTTTTTAATCTTGACCTTCTATTAATTTTTTCAAACTCATCTTATTTTTTGGTTTAGAATATGATGCTTTATGTGTATTAATTTCCCCCAATGAGGCTACTTTTATGGTTCTCAGCCTCAACCACATGGCTAACCTTCAAGTTATGATTTTAGTCAAGTTTATGCTTCATAGATGAGTAATCCACACACTATTAATGATGAAAATAGCATTTGTGATTGTTTCTTTAGGGTTTTTTTTTTTTCTTTAATAAATTTTATGAGAATTTTCATATTGGAATTAAGCATCAATGGAGTAGAAGTCATGGATGAGATTCTACAAAAATTTGTGCTATATTGACAAGCATTCCTCTATTGTTAGCATAGATTAGAACATCCCTAATGGTCTCTTATTCAAAGTAGTTGTTATTGCTCTCCTAAAGTAACTTTTTTTTAAAGATGGGAGTACTTCGTGTGGAAAAGATTCTTATGGCCAAACATTAAGATGTAACCCCCGGTTGTCATTATTATATTATCTAAACCATTACCTATCAAGCAATTCTTAGACTAGAAATATTGATCAACATTGGTAAACACGCAAAACTATACACTTCCAAAGTAGATTGAAAAAAAATAGAATCACCACTTAGCATTGCTAACAAACATAATAATATGCTAATACAATGTTGGAGTGATGTAACAAGGATCCTCATTAATCTACAAAGAGTGCTTCAAACATATAATTTAACAAGTATTGTTTACTAAAATTTGATTTGATGCTTCATTAAATATTGTATCAAGAAATTTTATGATCCTCAATTTACCCTCATTTCATTTGAAGCTTTGGTTCCTATTTGCAACTCTACCTTATCCTCTCAAAGATTGCATATGGTGTTGACCCATTACCTTGTTGACACTGGCTTGAGTTTGAGACTTAAAATGTACGCATAGCTAATATGTTTCAGTCATCTTATTCCTCTAAATGGTTTCAAGGGTTAATAGAGTGGAGATGGAAAGTTTAGGGTTCGTGAAAGGCGAAGAAAATAGTGAGTAGTTTTAGGGCTTTAGGACAGGTGTCTCATTGAAACTTTTATCGTAGTGAATGGTTGGATTTTCTTAGGCAGATAAGTATAGAGAAATCAAAATCTAAATTTTAGAATGTTAACTAACTAATAGTGGTGATTTTAGGTTGATTGGATGAGTGTTTGGGAAGTTTTGAATTCTCTTTATGAATTGGGCACAATAGATGAATAAAATGATTGCCTGATTGATATTTGGTGAGAGGAATATGGCTCAAATTTTTAATAGCCCGAGTGAGTTTGAGCTCTTAGGAAGATGGTGGAGATGTGGGAGAACAAGTTTAGAGGGGGTGATGAATGTTAAGGTTTGCAAATATTAACTATAATTCATAAATCAATCCAAAAGATTGCATCACACCAACACCATGCAGACACAAATTTTATAAGAGATCAAAGAAATTTTTTTCATTGAAGATATAAGATATAAATAATACATGCAGTGATGTAAAAAAATGAGAGAAACACATAAGGAAATACACCAAAACCTCTCCAACAAAATTCGTCCAAGAGCTATATAGGTTAGGCTCTCAAGCTCTCTCCCTATTTAGAAACTAATAATGACACAACAAATCTTTGAGTGTTTCTCTTGAATCCTTAATTTGGGCTAATTGATATGGTTTCAAAATACGTTTTTCATTCCAAATATTTCTCCCGAACTCAAATGATCGACGCCTCAATTTAAAATGAAAAATAAATAAAATAAATTACAGCTAATTGTTATAAAATTTGGGCTTTAATCATTGATTTCATGATGGGCTTCTTTGCTTGTCTAGCATTATTTTTCCTCCAATATGCCTAAGGATCTAGCATTTCCTATGTTGACTCCAAAGAAATAGATGCATAAATATTTCTATAAAAGGGTTTAATATCTAATATAGCATTCAGTGGTGGGACAAATGGAGAATGAGGATTTAAAAACAAACCCAAAACTATTTTTCCATGATGATGATGATACATCTACTTTGCTAAAAATGGAAAATAAGTAATGGAAGTGAATTTGATGCTTCTAATTCAAAGACAAACATATGAGCAATAATAAAATAGTTTCAAGATTGGCAAGAGATAATTAACATAAGTTGAAACTAAAGATTGGGATTGTGGGGAAGATTATTTTCATTATAAAGGTGAACTTTAACTCTTTAAGGGCTATTTTAAAAAAAAAAAGATTTAATGGAATGTACCTTTTAGGTTAACATGGGCAAACTAGGGTGGTATCCTATGATGCACAAACACGGACACAGCGACACGAATATGATACGACACAAACAAGTGACACGTCAATTATTAAAAATATAAGACATGTACACAGGTTAGACATGGTATTATAATTTTTTATTTTAAAAATAGTATATAAAAATTGAATAAGTATAATATTAAAATAATTTAGAAATAATAAGTCGTTTAACTAAAATCTGTGCTTAAAATGATTAATATTAGGATATCAAGAGTCGGACGTCAATGTTGTGTATTAGGCATCAAGAGATGAAGCAACAATACTATCGAGAGTCGGGCAACATCACAATAAGTATCGAGTGTCGATATCAAGAGGGCATCTGTTGTCAATGTTGAGAGGGACACGCGTGTCCAATTTATATTTAATATTTTTTAATCAGATACGTCGAAACGTATCTGACACGTGTTAAAGGTGTGTCCTGTCAAATATGTGTCGGACACTGCACCCCTCTTTGAGGAGCAATGTCGGTCATCATAGGTAATATCTTTATAATAATTAAAAGGATTATGGTAGTATATCAATAGTATTGAAGATTGAGGTTGAATACCATTAAGTTCATATATTTCTCGTGTAACAATATTTAAAAGCACTAAAAACTAATGCAAAAGTTGGTTTAAGAACTTATGGTAATAGATAATTTCTCGAACCAATTGAATTCAATAATGTTTTAGTATCTTGAAAATCTACATCAGTTCTTGTGGTCTTCCTATACTTTGGTCTTCAATTAACAGAATATTCTCACTTTTCTAACAATCATGAGGTGTTAATAATCCGGCATGAATAAAAACAAGAAATATATATAGATTAATAAATCAATGCATTATAAAGTGGTTAAACCAGAGAAATGTACATAATTCTTCAACAATGCATTAAAAAACAACTATATTTAGGCCCATGGCATACATTGAATTTGTGGTCATATATGAAAACTGATCTATTTATAAATCTAATTGCATGAAATGCGTGTCATCTCTTATTCCAAACATAGAATCACAAGTACCTTTTGGTTTCACAATTTTAATACAACAATCAAAGATAAAATCACATAATTTAAAACCTCGAAAAAGCAAGAAAACACACAATTATGCTTAAAGAAAAATCGCATGCGTCGGTTCCAGGTAATCACTATCAGTATAACGCCAACCTTTCCGTGTGGTCAAATGAAAATTTTCCGGGTGCTTAAAATAAATAAAAAGAAACAACATCAAAACAATCAGCTGAGAAAAATTTTCCACAAGAGAAAAAAAAATCAAATTCTTATGAATTAAAGCGGGCAGAGAATGACCAAAACATAGAAAACATTGCCAACAAAATAAGAAAAAAGAAAAAAAATTATAGACATACCAACGCACCTTAGCTTTGGAGATGATCTTGACAGCAACGATCTGGCCCTTCATGTCCCCCTTCCTCACCCTCGCTGTGCAGGTATGGCCGAAATGCCCCCGCCCCACCTCCTTCCCGAGCTCATATTTAGCCCCAAAGTGTTTCCCGTACCCAAAAGTCTTATCCAAAGGCCTCTCCACCTCAGGAGACACGGCCAAAGCCGCGACATCCTCAACGATGGTCCCCTCTTTGGGCTTAGCCGTGCCAAATCGCTTGACAAGGGAGGCCTTAATGTGCTTCGCGGGTGAAGGAGGAGGAAACGGTCGGCGAAAGAACCGTCGAGGGGTAGACCTAGCCGGCGAAGGTGCGATCCCTGCCGGGAGGGGACTCCCCGTCGCGGAGCCCGGCGGATACGGACTAGGCCAAAAGTTCCCCAACGAATGGTGTACCGGCGTGGCCCCGCCTTGAGCCGCATTCGGCGTAGCAGAAGACGAAGATAAGCCATTGGATGGGTGCGTTGGAGTTCTTTTACGGCGATGGCGTCGACCATCCTCAACTCCGTCGGCGTCCTCCGCCACAGCGATGTTCTTCCCCTGGCACTGACCCATGTCTTCGCCACCACCTTCGCCGGCGGAGATTACTTTCCGGCGAAACCTCTCCCTCTTATTCTCGGAGAGGGATCGAGGCTCTGGTTCTTGGAATCGGAAAGGTCAAAGATCGACCATCAGAAAAAAGCGTTCCGAGGTCGAGGAACGTAAAAAATAATAAAAAAAATTTACAAAAATTTCCAGTTATATAATAGGAAAGAGGAAATAATAAAAACATAGATAAAAATATGGACATATTTGTAATATTTTGATTTCTTTTGACTTCTATCTTTACTAACTCAGTAAATCTTCCTTAAAATTCTCATAAACACCCACTGTATTAAAATAAATTGCATTTTATGTTATAGTTTAAAGCCAAGTTGCAACTCAATCCTAATTTTAAAATTAGGTTTTAGCCCTTTTTAAATGTTTATTTGCAAACAGCACCTTATTTAAAGCGCACTTCTTAGGCTTCAATCAATAAATCTTTTTTTTCATATTCCTATAGATATAATTTTTTATTTTTATGATGAATGCATTTTGAAATGTTTGATCTAAGTCATGCACCCTATTAATGACTCATCAGCTCAAAAAACACAATAAAAAAGGCGCTTATTTGGGAGCAAGATAATTTTATTTAATACCAAATAATAATATAAATGTAAGATAATATTATTAAAAGAATTGTTGTGTGCATAATTACTAAGGCATGATGTAATTAAAATATTTTCAAATTTAATGAAAATTGTGTACATCTTTAGGGCAGATTTGCAATTTCTTATAATGTATGTTCGAGGGGGATTTACATGCATACCACTTTATGATGCTATTTATATATATAATACTTAAAACATTAATATTATATGTCTATCACTCGCCTGCTTGTGATGAGTTCATATATCATAGTCGCTTGCTTGAGGCGAGTTTATATACAAATTGGTGAGTTCTTATTGAGCTGAAACTAGGCAGATTGAATTGAGCTGACTTGAATAGAACAAATATAACTTAAACCAAGTCTTCTAGATATTCAATCGCACAATATTATCAATCATATCTTCTAAATTAATTTAAGAGGTATTGAACCTTCTCATGATTGTTCATGTTAATCCATTCATTAAAATTTTGATTTGTCATCATTAGATGTTTATGGTGATAACATAAAAGATATGGTATACTAAGATCTTCAATTGATGACATCATTGATAATGGCCATCGTTGGAGTCATATATATATATATATATATAACAGTAAAAAAATCATCCCAAACCAAGCCTAAAATTTAGAAGTATCATAATATTTTGTTTGGTGTGATGATATCATAGAGGTTTAACATTTAGTTAAGTAAAATTGTAATTAAGTCATTAATATTGAATGTATTTAAATGTTAGGTTATAGTAAGTCATTGGTATCTAAATTAAGTATGACAAAAATAAAAATAAAAAGATGAATGCTTGGCAAAACAAGGAAGGAATAATTAAAAATGATTATATTATAACAAAATGTTAGATTGACATCTATTGAATAAGGAGATTGAAATAGATTTTGGGGTTATTTGGCTTGTTGCATTAATAATGTAATATATTTCAAATGCATGCGTTTTGAGAATTTGAGTGTTGTTAAGGCGAATTTCAAATGCAATGTAATTCATTAGTGAATTTGGAATTCATCTTTTAATTCATTTTAGTGTATTTAGAAATCTATTGGTTGGCTTATTTTCAAATACATTATAAATTCTCTGTCACTTACTACTATAATTTATTGACTGCCAGCACCATTGGCCGCCACTGTCATCGGACATTGTTATCGTTCCTATCACAATAACTGTTCTTGTCTCTATTGCCATAATTGCCATTTTTTACCACCATAGTCGGTGTAGTTACTGGTGGCAATAACAATCATAGCCACTGATATTGCAGCCATCACCGCAGCCACAGGCGACCACCATATGCCACCACTTTAATTTACTAGAGTTTATTTTACTTCAATTCAAACATTAAAAAAAAAAAAACAATCTACTTCATTTATTTGACACTCACCCGAACAACTTAAATCAAATGCATATAATTTACATTAAACCAACTCTACCTTATACCAAATTCCTTTTTCAATAAATCAAATAAGCCTTAGATTATTTTGTCACTTACAACAAAGATAGAATTTAATTATATAAATTGATAAAATTAATGTAAGGGGATTATAAAATAAAATGAATGGGCCTAAAGTTTTCTAAATAGAAATTGGCCAAAATAATTTCTTAAGAAAAATTAAATACTTCCAATATTATTAAAATAAATAAACAAATATGAGAATTTCTAACTTAACTCTAAATAAGTAAGATAAAATTAATAATGGTAGGGATAATTTGTATAAAATTTTTATCCTTTGTGAGCTGAAAATGATTGGCAATAATTATAATAAAGCAATCAATAATATGACCAACTTTCCATACTTATCAAAGTACAAGCAATAGTTTGATCATTAGAAGCTGTTTAATTAGTATAATATTAGCTTTGCAGACAAGTATTAGTTGACTCTATATGGTTATGTTTAGTTAAAATAATGAAGAGAGAAAATGGATTAGTGGGAACAGTGAGAAAAATCATTTTTTTTATGAACATTTGAGGCTATGTGTCAGCAGGACTGATGGGTGAGGCCCGGCATTGGTTCTTCGTAGGTAATCTAATTGCTAATTTAAACGCTGCTCATATTGGTCTGTTGGTTGCGAGTTTTTGCTACTTTGGATTTGAGTCTTACATATGTGACATGTGTGTGAGTTCGTCTTAATTGGCTTATAATATGTCCTAAAAAATTGCTAATTTAATGAAATAAAATAAAATGAATATAAATAATCATAGTAATTTAATTATTTTATTTAAAAATAAAGTTGTTATGGTTCTTATATTATCTAATCTTTCTTTGGCGTCTATAATGTCAATCAATCATGCATTACTTGATTATTTTTCAATTTTCATCATATAATTGAGTTGTTAAGATTTATTTGATCATGCTTGAATTTAATTAACACCCTTAATGATTTTAGAAATTATAAGGGATATGTTGATAAGATCAAGCTTTTGAAACTATAGATTTCAATGTTATAGATTGATATATAGGAAAAGTTTGAGTGCTGAAGAATAAATTTGATATAGCAGATATTTGATCTCAAGATTCTAGCAATAACTTCCAAGATTTTTATGAACTAGACTAGCTGATAGAAGAGTAAAGTATACATAATGCTGATGCTTCTCTAGTTTTTAGATTTGGATGAGACAAAGGTTTTATTTTGAATAATTTTTTTTGTTGCTTTTTAAAATTGTGTTATAGTAAAAAAATTTATAATTCAAAAAAATTTTATACTAGAAAACAGTTTTAGAAAGCAGGAAAGAAACTGTTCCAAACAAGCCTAGGAGTTCATTTGGAACATCTTTTCCACAACTTTGTTTTTTAAAAATCTGTCATATTTCTATTTTATCAGAACAGTTTTTTTGTCGGGGACAATTTTTTGGACAAAGGTTTCGTCCGGGTCAATCTTTTTGTTGCTTTCTAAGACTATTTTTTAGTAAAAAACTTCTAATTCAATAAATTTTTTAAAAAACTTTTGTACTAGAAAACCGTTTTAGAAAGCAGCAAAGAAGATATCCCAAACGAGTTGAAAAGCCGTTTTTATAATCAAATATGTTATAATATGACAGTTATAAGAAGTTTATTGTTTGATTTTTTTTTTCAAATAAAAAACAATTTTATAATAATACCAACATCATCATTAAAAAAAATCTATTTTTTAGTAGCAACCCCACAACTATTTTTACAAATAGCTACAGCCACCCCAACTAGATGCAGCATCCACAACTGCAAAAAGAACTAAAGAACAAACAGCAGACAGCAAAATTTAAATCAGCTTATAAACTCTGTATCAGTTTGACGATTTAGTACAAACAAAATTATGAACCTTTCTACAAATGAATCAGAACAAAAAAAAAATGACAATAAAATAGAAGGACAAAACCATAATTAGTTATAAAGAACAATACAATGGAGCCTGATTGATCATATTTTTGCTCACCTGAAAGAAGATATCTGCTTCCAGCTGGAAGATCTACGATGAGTCTTATGTGGTGTGAAGCTGAGTCCAAACATCTCCTTGAGAGCCTGCTCTGGTTCAAGGAGACCAATAAGCTTTGCCACAAGTAGAGCACTTTCTCTTATCTGTTCCATGTCCATTGTATTGGTCCATAGCAGCCGAGCCAGCTGCATTCTACGCTGCTTAGAGGCCAATTTGATGCCCCATTTGCGGTAAAGAGCCTCCCTTTCCTCCTTTGAGAGCTTTTTCAGCATCCTCTTATGGAGCATATCTCTCTCACGTCGAAGATTCTTTATGCTGCATAGTTGATTAGAGCAAGTAATTAGTCTCCACAACTTAACAATTTTGACCATACATTGACAGTCTTACCTTGCTCTACCCAATTTCCTATCTCTGTAAAAGAAACTAACACCCTGTAATACATGATGATGTTTCATTTCGCAATTTTTTTCTCATCAACTTTTAACTAATTTCACTACTTTATGTAAGCCCTTATTATATAATTAATGAATTGAAGTTCAAAATATGGAGGGTTTTAATGATGATATGGGTGTCAATTCTACTTTTAATTATATGGTGAATCACATAGCTTGCCCCATCTCGACTCCTAGTCCTAATGGTATTCATGCTGAAATTGCTATAGCTGATTCTGGTTTAATCTCTGCTCCTAATTGCTCTGTTACCCAAGTTGTTTATGTGATCATTTTGGAGCTTGGGGAGTGTCAGGCTAACAGCACTATAGGGGATTTTGTCGTGGATGTTGAGAATGCTAATAATTCGGTTGTGGATGGTGATCCTCTTGACCACTCTGACTAGTTAATACCATACAATCCTTCAGTTATTGGAGATTATGAGCAGGTTAATGAGGTTACTAGTATGGTTCCCATGAAGATTTTGATATGAATGTGATGCAAGTTGGGAATGATGATTTTGCAAAAATTGCTGATAAGAAAAATAGAAAGAAAATAAAAATAAAAATGTTGTGCAAGATTTTAAGCTTTATGAAGGTAGACCTAAGAGAATTAAAACTTCTTCTAAATTCTGTTGCTAATAAAGGTTTGTGTTTTGTTGTTGCTTTGCTGTGTTTGCTTTGCTCTGGTGGGGTGTTGGCTGAGGTTTTGGTGGGTTCATGCTGGTTGTATCTTGGGCTAATTGTGGATGGTTTGTTTTGTTGTTGTTAGAGGGTTGTTGTTGTGGATTCCTTGCCTTTTCCCTAGTGTTGTTTTCCTGCTTCTACTGCCTTACTGTTTTTCTAGCTGCTTGCAAGGAGCTTACTGCTAGTCTGCTAGTGCCTCTCCAGGTTGTGGCCGTTTGCTCAGATGTTCGTGCAGAGTTTATTATCTCTTCATTTGTGATGTTGCTCTGGTTTTCTCTTCACTTTGATGTTGTTTTTGAATTGGGCTATTTTTTTGACTCTTTGTTGGTTTTCGGGCTTTGTATCTCGTTTGTTGTATTGTTCTATTAGTTAGATCATAGGCTCATTAGGTTTTGATTCAAATGCTATTTTTATAGAGAGCTCTTGATCCTTTAAAGACTTCTAACCGTTTTAATTTTATTAGCGCGTAAGCCCCTTCGTGGTTTTATCAAAAAAAAAAAAGTTCAAAACATATCCTCAATTTTATATATAAAATATCCACCACATCAATAAAGTGTTCACCTTGAAGAAAGAGTGTCATTTCCATTGTCCTGAGATATCATCTTTTTGAGAAAAGACAGCCTCCTACGCTCCACTTCCATGTAAATAGAATCAGCAGGTTCACCTTTAAAGAGTAGGAAGAAATAAGTCCTGTGGATCAGGGAGACAATACATGCATCCCAGAGTTCAATAATTTCTCTCTGTAGTTTTTCAAACTCCAAAGGCCACTGAGAGGGAGATTCTGTGCAACGTATCAATAGGCCTGTACTGGAATCTCTTGCAGTTTTCTCAAACATATAGTTGTCAAAGGAGGTATCATGCATCTCCTGCAGAACAAATAAGCTCAGAAGATAAGAAGCTAAAATGGTTAAGAGCCAAATAATACAGAGTAAAATGCAAAAAAGCCTCGAGAAGTCTAATAAATACTCTTAAGAAACTAACTTCTTATCAAGCAGATGGGTACTAAAGAATGAAGACTGGGAAATATTTATGTATAGATAAACATGACTTCATGAACGATGCAAACGATTCAGAATGAAAGACACCTTTACCCACCCGTTTCTTTGACAATTGTTTCTGACATTGAACCTGAGCCATTTCCTTCATTCCTTCAACAAAGTTCGAAATGCTTGGAATGTCCACTTCAGAAGGAGTCTTACAATGCTTTGCTCTAAGCTTATCTTCGCAATTTCTAGTATGCTGAAGTTTGGGTAACTTCTCAGGAACCTTGAAATCTTTAAATTTGACCTCCTCATCCGAAAAAAATTCTGATTTCTTAAACAATCCAAAAAGTGCTTCAGTTTCTGAGCCACAACTTATAGAAGAATTTCCAGTTGAGGCATCTTCGGGTCTTATCAAAAGCTTCTTAGCCGAGCTGTAAGGTGCATTGTTATTTTCCTCGAGATTCTGGCGGCCAAAATAATCTGAACAAGGTCCTGGTTTTCCCCTAAGATTTGTAGAAGGCGAAGAGGATCTAAAGCTAGGAAAATCCTCCCCAAAAGGCCATAGAGTTGGTTCATCGATATCTGGTTTGACAAGATTTTTGCAAGCTCGTCTCACTCCCACTTGATGTTTCAGACTTTGAGCCGCTTTTGCTTTAGCAACAAAGGATGTGGGGATCAGATTGTCACAGTCTTCATCTAACAATAGACTAAACTCATCCTTATTTACATTCAAATCATTCATTTCAATACACTGAACTTCCTTGCAGTGATCTTCAGAAGTTTCAGAAGCAATCTCAGGAGCTCGAGAAGCATTTTGAGCAATGTATCTTTCTATGCCCACTGAGGTTTCAGACAACCTTGTTATCGCCGACGACTGTAGATTGGCTTCATAGTAATTGTTCGAATGCGGTATCCGGCACTTTGAAATTCCAAATTCTGGACTCTGGTAACAAATTCCCGAGGCCTCGGATGTCAATGATTCATCTTCTGAAGTACCGGCACGATAAACAGACAGTTGGCTGGATTCATCCTAAAGGATGGAGAAGAAAACAGAACATTTAAGTTCAAGTTTGCAGATCATAGTGCACTTCAGCCTACTCTAGGACAATATAATCTGGGTTCAAGGCAGAAGAAACAAACTATTTACCAAGCTTACCCAGTGTCTTGAAGAATGAACATCATCAAAAGGATTGCGTATATGTCGCATTGATAATCCTCTGGTTTCCTCCTAAAAACAATCAAAGATGATGGGAAAAATGATATAGATGCATTCCTTGATGAAATATATAATCATACTTAAAATAAAGGAAATACCAATCGTCTCGACGCTTGATCATCCCCAATGGATCTAAGCAAATTGTCAAGTTGAGCCTGACCAAGATCTCTCTGCTGAATTAGCAGCTTTATCTCTTTTCCCATCTGCACAAAGAAAGGAAGCATCAATGATTGGAAGATTGTTTGGTGGATTGAGATGAATCAAATTGTATTTCTTTTCAATGATATAAGCGAGAAAGTGTCCTAAAGCCATATTATTCTTCCTTTTAGTGGTAGGAAGTCTAATATCAGTAAGATTATTGATGTAGTCCAGAATCAACTAGGCTTCATCAATTGGAGTGTTTCACATTATAAGATATATGACAATAGAAAGCAAATGAGTGAGGTTGATTCGATCACCAGCTTTAGAAATAATGGATGTTATTAAAACATGCTCGATGATCTTGATAGTAATGTGAAATTAGCTGCATGATATTAAGTCAAAAATTTCTTGTACTTGTCTTATTGATTTGGAAAAGTATTTTGAAATAGCTAAAAATGTATAGAACAAATGCAATTTAGAATGATCAAATCAATACCTTTACTATCTGTTCATCTTTCACCTTCAGTTCATCTGTATTAGTTGTTTTGTGGATCGAGCCGACATATCTCAGTTCATCTTCTAATCTTGCAAGTTCTCTCTGTAAATGTTTTACGAGCGCCTTGTCTGACATGACAACATTGACACGTGCGCTGGTAGCTACTTCCTTTGCACAGCTTGCAAACAAAAGTGTGTTTCTCGTTTGCTCAATATGGCTCCTTGCAGGGCTCATTGTGCAAATGATGGCAGTTCTTGCATTACCCCCTAGTGAATTCTGTAATATTCGTGTCAGCTTTGAATCTCGATAAGGAACATGAGCATTTCTTCCATTGCTGTATTCAGACATGAGTGACAAGAGCAACGAAGCAAGATTTCAGATCATGAAGCCAGACGTAGAGCCTCTAGGACAAAGACTTCGTTTGGGATGGTTTTCTTCTTGCTTTCTAAAACAGCTTTGAAATTTTTGTACTAAAAAGCTGTTTTAAAAAACAGTACGAAAGCTGTCCCAAAAGAAGTCTAAATCAACAAGAAAAACTCAGATTAGTATTTAGAAAAGCCTTTCTGAAATTGTACTAACCTAAGCTTGCGAATGACAGTTCCCAGAGTAAGCAAACTCCTATTAATGTGACTACCTTCTTTCAGCCTTGTCCCAGCAGACAATGTCTGAGAAGCTCGTTCACTACCAGCCAAATCAACGAAGTTCTGCAATCAAAAATTCAATCTCAGCCTTAACTTATGAACCTAACTAACTAAAAAAACAAAAAAAAAGAATGGTTCAAGAGAGAATTTATACCACAGTGGCTGCAAGAGAGCTAGCACGAAATTCTCTAGCCGAGCTTTCTATTGTCTGCAATAGAAGAAAAATGAAAATAAACTGTTTATGCTGTGATGAAAAAGCAGAGGGAAAGCGTTTTAGGTTTCGTTTGGGACGGCTTTCTTACTGTTTTATACAGCAGCTTTTTAGTACAAAAATTAAATTTTTGTACGAGAAAGCTGCTTTATGAAGCAGTAAGAAAGCCGTCCCTAATGAAGCCTTAGTCAGTTGGATCCAAAAAAGCAACCAGTCTGAGTATCTGGTGAGATCTGGAGCTTGCTTCATTTAATGTGGTCTCGCCTATCTGTCTTTGAGCTGGGAGAAAGAAAACATTTTGATTAGAGAAACATATACAATCTAACTAGTAGTCTGAAATTGATTTGATAATCTGGCAAAATTTAAAGTTTTTGCAAGCAAACATAATAGTTACTTTCTATCAGAAGAGATTATTCTGTGCGGACACCGGACACAGCTTAACGTCCAGAGGAGAATCAGGTGCAGCACGTCATCCAGTACCGAGCAGTACCGAGCTCCGTACCGAGCCGCAGTACTGAGTAGTGGGTGAGGTAGCGCATTTTCATTGGGCTCTGGATGACATTCGGTGTCCGCACATAATAATTAAGGCAAATCTCTAGAAGGCAAATTCTGAAAAATTAAGCCATGCCTTGTACCTTCACAAATAGCAAGAAGCTCCTTAAGATGGCTTTCATCCCTTAATGTTTCCTCGGTGAGCTTTTCAACAATAGTTCCTCTCTACAAAATAAAGTAAGGTAAATAATGAGCATTTATTTCTTATATGCTGAAGAAAAGAATTAAATTGCGTGTAATCTCTCACCTCTGGATCATCAAGAAGCCTAAGATGGCTATTGTCAGAACTGAGAAGATCTCTAACTGCTTCGTTATATATCTCCATAGCTGAAAATTTCAGTAGGAATTCCCTCTCCTCATGCTGCAAAGTGGAAAAAACACTGAAAATCTCTAGTTTTGTGGATTGATAATCAAAGAAAAAGCTTAAATAACAGTTTAGCCTTATTTTTGGGTCACCTTCTCCATGTAATCATAAATATCTTCCACAAAGTACTCTGCTATTCCATTCATTGTGTAAGTCTTTCCACTGCTGGTTTGTCCATAAGCAAAAATGCTTGCTGTGAGATTCAATTAGGCCATGGTTTAGTGCACGATAGCTCCATACAAACCCATAGAAGAGATGGAAGGAGAAGTTTATAAAAGATTTTACTCACAGTTGATGCCACTGAGTACAGAAAGAGCAATCTCCTTTGCTCCCTCCTCGTAAACTTTTCTCGTGTCACAATTATAATCAAAGACTCTATCTATTCATCATGCAGAACAGAAATATGGTAAATTTATCAGAAAGAAAACAAAGCATTCAAAATTAATTTAAAAACAAAAACATTGATTTTGTTGTCTCTTGTCCTGTTGATCGGTTGGAAACCCCTGTTGTTGCTGGCTTATGGCGGAATGAGACTCCTAATGATGTTAATTTTTCTCATACTGACTTTAGTATAGAAGTTGGGTGATGTGAATTTAGTCGGTGATTGTGAATGATCCCTCTATGGATAATGTTAATGTTTCTACTTTGTCACCTTGCATTTCTATTGATCCTATTTTGCGGTCTAAAAACGTGGATGTGAATGTTGAAGTGCCTCTCATAGATGTGTCCATTTCCCTTGTTGCTAATGATGCGTTGCTTGCACATTTGGAATTTAAATCGAAGGATATCAGTGCCGATCAAGGAGATTGGTTAGCTGAGAGTGATTCCTCACCTAATTGGGACGTTGGGGAGGAATTTGATGTACATGGGGATGATTCTCTTGAAATTTATGATTTAAATGTTATTCGTAACATTGACGAAGGTTTCTATAGGAACATGGCTAGATGTTGGTAGAGAAAATAAAAAAAAAAAACTTTTTTATTTGGATTCTTCTTTATTGCTGTGTTGTTGGTCTTCTTTTTTCTCTGGAGTGGCGGTGGTGGTTCTGAGTTTGGTTGGTGGGGCTAGCTAGTTGTTGGCTTTGTCTCTTTGATTGGTTGGGCTGCTTTGGAGTTTGGCTAAATCCTGCCAGTTGCCTCTTTTCCTACTGGGGGCTATCGGTTTCCCTCTTATTATATGCTGTATTTTTTTCATGCTTGTTTGTCTTTTGTCCAAGTCGATTGTTGGCAGGTCCTCCATTTTGAGAGGTTTGTGGTTTCCTCCTCACTTCGGTTGTTTATGTTGCCTCATTCTCTCTTTGCAAACTATTGATATGATTTTCTAGTTTTTGTCTTTTTGGTTTTTTAATTTTGCATATGTAATAGATAAGATCTTTGACTCGTAGGTTTTTCTTCAAATGTTATATTTTGTAGATTGTTTTAGATCATCTAAGGACTTGTACTTCTTTTTCTCAATTAACGTGTATGCCCCATTGTGAGTTTCAAAAAAAAAAAAAAAAAGAGGAAGGGGGCGTTTGCAATCCTATTCTAGGCCAGATTAAGCTTAAATTCCACCAAAAAATATTTTTGGGGATTTTAAATCCTACTAATTAGATAAATCTCATGTCAACCTCATTATTGGTTAAATTCATGATTTATTAAATCTCATCATTCATGAAATTTAAATCTTAAATCTTTAAACAAAGAGCCAAATTGCATTATAGGATAAAAGAAGATTCTGCAATTGTCATGCCAAACAATTTTCAGATTTCAATCCCCTCAAGATCATGAAATTATGTTATATTATGTATGCAAAACAACAGATTTCTAAGAAGAAACATAAAATACATCAAACTATAATACTACACTCACCATATGTATAAGCGCTGGGAGACATAGACCTATCTGGGAGATTGTTCTTAAATATGATAGTAGTGTTATTGATGACCTCCCAATCTGATGGATCTTTTCTCTCAATTTCCTTGGAACTGAGAGGTCTAACCCTCACCGAAACATAAATCCTCTCCTCCTTTCCGCCGCCGGCACCGCCATTTCCTGCATCATCTCCATTGCTTGACCCCATTCCTGTTGAAATTCAATTATAAACCCAATTTGATGAAATAAACTATGAACAGAACAGCAGCTATAGAGAAGAAGATAAAGAACAGTAGTTTTTATAATGATATTCGGAAGATCACAATTTCTTTAGAAAAAATAGAAAAACTATATAGATTCACGTTTCAAGTTTGGATTTTTATTCTATAAATGAATGCTACAGATACTTTCCACGCAGTTCCTCGTTAATCTCTTCTTTTTCATTTCTCTCAAATAATCGATCAACATGCAATGGGGAAAATCTAAGACCAAAACAAGCCGAAGAGGAAGAACAAGCTAGTGTTACTACAATAAAGAGGAGGAATGTGAGATCTCTACCAAGCGTAGAACTCTCCGGCGCCGGCGAACTGGTCCGCGTTCCGAGCCGGCGTTAGATAAGGAAACGAGAACGAGGTTTCTTCATTCGGCAAGAGGAAATGAAGTGGGAAAAGGCAAAAGGTATGTTGGAGAGAAAAATCTCTATAAGAGATCTGTCCTCATCAACTCCGCGATATATTTTCTCCCTAAAAAACTCTTTTTTGCCCGCGAAAAAATCGGTTCTTTTAAAGAACAGATGATATGATTTGTCATCAAAAACCAATTGGCTTGGATCGGAGTCGTCAGCCTAACCTCTTTCCGAATAAAGCCTAAGCGGCGGTTAGGCATTATCGTTAATTTATTTTTTTTATACATAATGGGAATTTTAATCTGTTTATTTATTCCTGTAATCAGCTCCAATTTCCTCGGAGCCATGAAATGCGAGCCATAGAAACAAAGGAGCTGGCGAACATGGCGACCAAGGGAATTTTTATTTGGTTTGGTTGACCGGATGCAAGAAACATTCGGTCTTAGGCAAAAAATATCTATACCGAGGTGTACCGAATTTTAAAAAAAAACTCGGTACACCTCGGTACAGTCATTTTTTTGCCTAGGACCGAATGTTCCTCTGCATCCGGTTGAAGGACATAATAATTGTTTCGAGGAAGGGAGCTTGACGGCTGTCGTTTGAGTGTCGCACTGTGGCTGTCCATGTGGGGCCTAATAGGTCAACGGTAGGTCAAATTAAATCGAGTACTTTCTAGAAGATCGAGGGTTTGCAGACTAGTCTTTATGATTGGTTCAAGATTAAAAGTTTTAATTAGGATTGAATTAAATGATATAATGAATATTATAATTATGTAAATTTAATTAAATTATGTAATAATGATGCTTTGTTTAAAATTGTGCATTATGAGGCCGACTTCAGCGCAATTTAGATGAAAAATGCATTGAGGTTTACTCATTAAGCTTTTTTTTTTTTTTAACGAAACATGCGCCTTCCTTTGGCTAAGATATATCTTGAGCTGTGTCTCACCTCGTTGACGGAAGTCATTAGCCTCACCATATATAGGGGTGTCAAATCATGTCCACGGGTTAGGTTCAGGTCCGACCCGACTTTGATCTGGTAAGTTTTGACTCGACTCGAGCCCGAACTGATTTGGGATTCGGGTCACATTTCCCAACCTGAACCCGACCTGATTTGAGTTCGAGTAAATCCGACCTGACTCTCAAACAGTTGAGTAATGAAATTTGCAAAATTAAATTTACAATTATAATGAACTGCAAAAACAATTACACCGTATATTGACATTTGGCAAGATAAATTACATTAAAAACTTATAAGCATTTTATAAATGATATATTACAAATTGACATTTTTACATAATACATTACAATTTTGAATTTACAAATGAACTCAAACAGTCAAATACTCAAATTACATACTTAAATATTATAAATTATAATCTAAAATATCAAATTGCAGGTCCAACTATCCAACCCATTCAGCTAAAAGCTCAAGATATCATAAACCCCCCCACTCTTCAAGTTGAATTAATTGCAAAAGAAAGATGGTTAAATACTTAAAACATAAAAGACTTACACAGATAGAATTGACAATTTTAAATCATGAAATAGTGATAGTATAGCAAGAAAGCTTTAATGAATAGCTCAGGTAATCCTCCATCTCATTTAGCAATAAATGAAAAGTGAGTAAATAATGAATATTTGATATTTCTAATTCTCTATTACCACCCAAAGCTGCAATTTGCATTAAGTTTAATTTAATATCTATTACATAATATAGTATATTCTCTTGAATCTTGGTCTAAGTTTACACAAATGCCACGTGGTTGTAATAATATTTACCCCCGAAGGCTCTCACTTTCAATTTAGAAGGATTCTCATCATTAAGATTGCCATATGGGAAGGTTCGTTTGATATCCAAAAACTACTTAGCAACAGTCGGACAAGTGGGTAATGTTGGGGTGAACCAAAAAAGTTGGGTAGAGCCGGATCTAAATGTTGACTACGTGAGCGTCATGTAGTAAGAGGAGTTGTTATGAACCCTCGGGTATTAGCTTTTATGAGCAACCGGCTGTGTCCTGTGATGGCTCTCAAAACCCTGCTTTCTCTACCTTTTATTACAGTTATTTTATTCATTTTGAAGAAGTGAATTGACATAATTTTCTCTGGCATAAAAATCATTCTCTGCGGTTTTCCTCTTATGCATGGATGAAGGTTTTAGGCAGGTTAAAAACGGCTGACCTTCTTCTTATGAGGGGTGTTGATGTTTTTTCTGGATATTCTTTTTGTGATTGTGATAGTGAAAATCATTCACATTTTTTTTTGTGATTTTTTGTTTTCTGTCATCTCTTCTCTGTTACCGTCTATGGGTGCCTTTCTCCTTAGGCCTAATCTAATGCAAAATTTTGACTTCTTTGATGGTTCTCGTGAATTTTCTAGCTGGGAGAAGTCTTTTAGATATATTACCATTTGCAGCTCTATTTATTTTTTATGGAGGTAGAGAAACTCTAGAAGATTTGAAAATGTTTGGAACAACCCTTCCAGGCTCGTCGTCATCATCCGCAAGGCTATTCTTTCTAAAGTTAGGAAATGGAAGCAATTTGATGATCTTAAAGACCGTTTTGCGATTCTCAGTTGATAATTTTGGTTGTCTGTTGTCCCTCTGATGGTTTTTTTTAGGGTGATGATGTCAGTACTGCATTTTCTGCCCCCTTGGACGGCAAGGGATGTTATGCTGTGTGCCCTTCATGATCTCTATGTGACTCTTCCTGTGCAACCAGGGGGTTCTATCTGTAACATCAAATCTGCTCCAGGATCGTCCGGGCCGATTTGGATCGTCCCGGGACGATCAGTGCAATTTTTGTTCCAGATTCTGTACAGAAGTTACAGGAATGATTTCCTGTAGGGATCGTCCGGGCCGATCTGGGATCGTCCCGGGACGATCAGTGTATGGCAAAAGTCAGAGAGCAAATCATCCTGAAAATTAATTATCGTCCTGAGAAATCGTCCAAGGCCGATTGGATTTTGTTCAGATCGTCCAGGACGATCGTGCGATCGGCCGGGCCGATCAGAGTATTTTAAAGCTGAAATCAGCTCATTTTGAAGAGAGAGAATCAAAATAAATATCTAAATTCAGCTGAGGAGAGAGAAGGTCGAGGGCAATTTTGGAAAAGTTGATTTTCGGGCAACGCCGGGCCGTTTTCGTCCGACGAGATTGTTCGAGAAAGTGTTGTACGCAAGGTAAGGCACATTCTGCCTTTCTCAATTTTCAGAACGGTGAAGTTTGAACGACTTTTCTGTCCGGATTTTCGTTTTTGTTAGCGAATTTCGTCCGTATTTTCCGATTGGTTCAGTTTTTACCGCGTAACTTTTGGTATGTTTTTGAGGTGCCGAGTGTGCACATTTTGATTATTTTTCTGGAGAATTTTGACCGGGTAATTTTTGATTACGCGTTGTTTTTCTTTCGACTGCAATTTTGACGATGTCTAAAAATGTTTGTGGCAGTAGAATAAAAGTCTTTATTATTATTGCTGTGAATGTTCTGTGGTAATTGGTAAAATTCTGATTCTGTCAATTTTGTGTAAATTCCGTAATACTGCCGTTAGCTGCCGGATTTTCGTACGATTTCTGAAATTGTCCATTTTTTCTGAAATGAATTGATATGATTGTGTGCTATAAAAAGGGAGTTATAAGGGGTCAGGATCCTGTGAGATCCTGTCTGTGTCAGGGAAATCTGAAATGAGCTCTAAATCTATTTCTAAATACAAGTTCTTCGGATCCGATGAAAGTTTTGTTCTGGTGCTATAAGCACTTGTTCTGGTGTCATGAGCCACCAAAGGGAGGCATAAGGGGCAGAATCCGAGAGATTCTGTCAGTGTCTGGGAGGGGGCATAAGGGGCCAGAAATCCGTTGAGATTCTGTCAGTTGTTAGGGAATCGTTCTGCCTTTTGATATGTTCTGAATTGATATGATTTCTTGATTTTCCGTACGATATAAATTGATCTGATCTGTATTCTGCTTCTGATATATGATTCTGTTCTGATTCGATCTTGATATGATTTACTTTGATATCTGATTTCTGATTTATGTACGTTTGTCAGCTCTGATGTGATATTATTTTGTTCTGTCTGTTCTGTTCTGATTTGATTCATTCTGTTCTTGCTGCTGTTAGTTCGTATTCTCATTTTTTGTTCGGATTTCTGTTCTGATGTGTTTGATGTGGACTCTGAGGATTTTGATTGGAGGTTTGTTGTCTTGCTGAGCTGTTGTAGCTCATCCTTATTTCTGCGTGGTTTTCGGTTCTGGAAGGGGAAGGAAGTTCAGAATAGAAATTCAGAGTCTGATTCCGTATATGATATTTTTAACACTTTTGATTTTTGTACAGTCATGCGCTTTTCTGTTCTGTCTTTCTTTCTGTCTAAAAGTCATGATCTGTATTTGTACATGATTTCTTTTGAGGAAGAAAAAGATAGATGATTCTGTTCCGCTGCATTTGATGTTTATAGTAGTTCTGTGTGCGTCTGTTTTTGTCTGTATGTTTGGAAGAAAGTTCTGAAACAAATTCAAAAGCCAGATCCTGGAATCAGTTCAGTCAGTCTGAAGTTCCGCTCACGACCCGATGCGAGCGGGACCCGTCCTGATCGGGTTGGGTCGTGACACTATCAGTGCAGTGGCAATACCCTGGCCCTATTTTTTTGGTCGCTACCACCTAGTTTTTATGCTATCTTGACCCTGTAATTTTGCTTTATCTTCCTCTGGAAGATTATTTTTTCCTTACAGGTTTATTACCACACATGTAACTAGTTTTTAATGAAATATGGGCTTTTGCCCTTTAATTTTCTTAAATAAAAAAATTAAAAAAAAAAATAATAGCATGAGTCACATGGCCTAAATAAAGCTTGCAAGCTAAGCTTTGTCCTTCCTTTTTTGGGAAATTAGCTTAGTCATTCAGAGTTCAGATTGTACAAAGATGAATTGTCTTTGCTGCCTTGCCGAGCTGGGGGCGAAGACTGTAAGGCAGATTATGATAGAGTTTTTATGAAATAAATAAATAGTATGAATTATATAAATTAAAAGTATTTAGATAATATATAAAAAATAGATAAAACTTTAAATTTGAAGCATTAATATTTTTAAACTTCTTAAATTCATTTGATTACGAATTAAATATTATCAAAATATAATATATGAATTAAAAATAGTTAATAATAATATTAATTAATTTATATTTTTTTTAAATAAGGTTTTTAAATATGTTTTTTATGGGTTTTAAATGATTTTATTCATGATCATAAAATTTTTCTACTTTTAAGAAATCTTTTAACTAAAAAGCATTAAAAAAATTGTCCCAATTAAAATATTAGCTATTTTGATTATAAAATATAATCAAAATAAGTTTACTTCAAAAATTAAAATAATAATAATAATAAATAATAGTCAAATAAAACTATTATTATCATCTAAAAAATAAAATCACGAAAAACTTTACCAAACAAGAAAAATTATTTTGCGCAGACACTGGACACCGTCCGGAGGAGAATCAAAGAACACCATATCATCTTATTCCGCGGCTATATATCCGTTGTATATCGGGTGATGTAGCTCGCTCTAATTCTCCTCTAAATAATTCAATATCCACTCAGAATAATTTCTCACCAAATTCTTCCTATCATGACTTGAAAAGTACTTATTTCACCTCATGTCAAATACTTTATTGATCATATCATTAAGAATTAACTTTTTTTAATAAATTAATAATTTACTAATCACAACATTTCTCTTTATTATAAATTATAGTAAGCTCAACAATATTCTTCCTCAATTTGAACTCTCTCTCTCTCTCTCTATCTCTCTCTCTCTTAAAAATGGCAGCAGCCTTTGTCTCAATCCCCTGCTCCTTTAAACCAGCTCAAATTTCGGCAATCCTGCCTCGCCGGCTCAGCCGCCCCAAGGCCCCCAACCTAACCCTTTCCACCACCGCCTCCGATCAATCCTATTTCGCCACCGCCAACGCCGATATATCTTCCCATCTCCTCCGCAGCCTCCCCACCACTCTCCACCCCTCCGTCAAGACCCCAATCCACCGCCTCCTCTCCTCCTCCACTCCCCCGACCATCGCCCCTTCCCTCTGCCTCGCCGCCTCCGAACTCGTCGGCGGAGACCCTAACCTTGCCATTAACGCTGCCTGCGCCCTCCAACTCATCCACGCCGTCAGACACGCCCACAACGCCGTCATCAGCCACCATCCCCTCACCGAATTCTCCCTCGGAACAGAGCTTATGACTGGAGACGCGCTTCTGGCTCTGGGATACGAGATGGTGGCTCGAACGCCGGCCGGTGATGCGGAGGCCGCCACAAGACTGCTGAAGGTGTTGATGGAGATCTCGAAAACGGCGGCGGCCGTCGCGGCTTTGGAAGAGGAGGAGAGGGAGGGGAAGCTAGCGGCGTGTGCGGCGGTGTGTGGGGTTATATTGGGAGGAGGGAATGAGGAGGAGGTGGAGAGGGCGAGGAGGTTGGGAATGTTCGCCGGGAAGAAGGAGCTGGCCATGGCGGAGGTGGAGTTAGGGTTAGGGTTTGAAGAGGTGCGGGCCGGGGCAGTTAGGCGCCTGCTCCAGGAGATTCTTTTGTGTCACAGTGTCACCATCTCTCCAGAAAGAAAGGAAAGATGATTCTCGGTAAGGATATTTTATTTAATAAATTTTGTAACTATTTAATCTATTTTAACATGAATATAATATATTATAAAAAATTTTTAAGTAGTTTTTATATAATATTCATTTATAAGTATATTTGCTGATTTAAATTAATTAATTATATGCTATATTAATTTTAAATTAAATTTATTAACTATAAAATATTGAAGATATGTATCTACCATTAAAAAAATATCATTATTATATCATCTTCCTCATCTTCAGTCCATTATCATTTGGAGGGCAAAATTGTGAATTTTTAATAATAAAGTAATTACATTATAGAAGATTTCTATAAATCTTAAGTAAATGAAGAAAAAAAGGATCAATTCAATCTATAGAAAAGTAATCAATCCATTTATTTAATATATTGAGAGAACATTTTGAAATTACTCTTAGTTTGAAACAACTTTCTTACTACTTCTTAATGCAATTTTTTTAATTTTTATATTAAAAAATTATTTTAAGAATCATTAATAAAGCTGTCTCAAACGAAACCTTAGGCTTGGTTTGGGATGACTTTCTTATTATTTTTTAGTACAGTTTTCTAATATAAAAATTAAAGAAAACTGTATTAAAAAAACAATAAAGAAGTCATTCCAACGAAACCTCCAAAAAAGAAGAACAAAAAATAGGCTCGTAGAAACTTGAACCTCTCCATTCATTCACTAATAGTTACATACAATCCAATCCAAAGTCTTCACACAAGGCTCATTATACATACTTCCGTATCGCTAATCAACAACACATTCTTTTATGCCAAATAAAATAAATAAAATCAAATCAAATCCAACTCATGATTTCTTTTTTGTATTCTCACAATACTATCACTATCAAAAACAAAAAAATTATCAGCGATTTTAACAACTGCTAAATCGTTCCAAAGATCTTCAACCCACGGAATTCTTCGCAATGATTTTATAACCTTTGGATAGGGCATTGCAACGATTGAAACGAGCATAAAAATATCACTATATACATGTGAGCACATATACTATATACTAATCATCTAAAGATTAGGATTAGCAGCAAAATATGCCAAGACACCAACTAAAGGAGCATTGATGTAAGTAGTTGGTTCGGATTTGCGAAAATCGGCTCGATCATCTTCATAAATATCATCCTCTCCCGGTCCACCCACAATCGCTCCAATCAAAGGGTTAGGGTTAGGGTTTGAGGAGTTGAAATAAATTGTTCCTTCCTTGCATGCAATGAATTCTGAGTGGTTTGCAATTGATGGGAGTGATGAGCCTCTATGGTGAATTCTTTGAGGAAATTTGTCTCCATACCCTACCATATATGACATCTTTGATGGATTGTCCCCCAATATATAATCAACCTATAATTCAATAGAATTATAATATAAAAATTGTTTCATTATAAAACTTTGTTTTGGATGGCTTTCTTGTTGCTTCTTAAAGCAGCTTTCTAGTACAAAAATTAAATTTTTATACTAAAAAGCTGCTTTAAGAAACAAGAAAGCCGTCTCAAATGGAATCTAAGGTTTTGTTTGGGACAGTTTTTTTTGACTGCTTCTTAAAACAACCTTTTAGTATAAAACTTTTAGCTTTTCTACTAAAATGCTGCTTTGAGAAGCAGTAAGAAAATCGTTCCAAACGAAATGTGAACGAAATAAAAATACCTGTTTCTTGGCTTGAGCCCTAAGGGAAGCAGGACTGATAGCAATGCTTCCACAGTTAACATATTGTGAGGTTCTGGAAAGGTAATTGGCGTAAGTGAGGAGAAGGAAGGCAATGGAGGTCACATGCTGCATATTACTCCCACCAGGCTTGTAAATGAGGCCACCTGGAGTGTATTGTATATGGGGGGAAGAAGATTCTGGAACCAATGTGCACATGAAACTATCAGCTGACTCTTTATATGACTGTAGAGAGAACACTTTTCCTTCCAGAAATTCCTGAAACCAAATATTAATATTCACATATAAACCCTGAACTTATAGAGAGATTATTAGGTGCGGAGTGCGGACGGGGAAAATTGTCCGCACAAGCATTGGGTACCTAGCGATACCCGCACTCGATACCGCTGGGTACTCAGTGCTTGTGCGACGGAGCACACGCCGCACCTAATAATTTTTCGAACTTATAAGACAAGAAAGTTTGTGAGAGGAGGTCAAACCTTAGAGACTAGGATGTTGAGGCCTGCATGCTTGTTGTCCCAGCCGAATTCGTTTATATTGTCATCAGCTCCAAGAGTTTTGCCATTGTTTTGGATGTAATTGAGGAAGGAGTCGTTTTGTGAGGCTCTTCTTAGCCATGCAGCTCCCCAAAGTAGCTCATCCTAATTAATTTGGTTATGGAGTTAATTGCAATTATAAAAGATGTTTCATATATCAATTTCAATTATTAAATTCTTAGCCCAAGGTAAGAAAATCATCTTTCTTTGCAAAAGCATATTGAGATCATAAGCAAACATTGATCATAAAATTTAACTCATCAAGTGTGAACTTAATTAAATCCTTATTTCCCCACAATGAGAACTCGCCCGAGGGTCACCAAATTAACCTTAATTAGATAGAATAGCCATAGGAGAGTTGTCTCTCACATGACAAGCCAATGGTTCACACTTTGCATGAACCACTCAGCTTGTCACTAGCCCATTGGTATGAGGCACTCACCAAGGACACTCGTTGTTATTTATTATGGAATGTCGTTGTTGACCCCCACCACTCAAACTACGCGAAAAAAAGAGGCAAAAATGACGGATCGAGCAGCGCGCGAGTTGATGCGACGCATTACTTGAAGGGTCAAATGACCTAGGATTGTAAAACAGACAGTGTCGCTGCGATCAGGACATTGAATTCTGCTGGGTCGAGGCCCCTCGCAATTGAATCGGACAGATCGGTCAAAAGGGACGACTAACACCCGAAATTAAAGCGCGAGGCTGATCAAACGATGTCGTATCGACAAACAGACTTCTTTGTTGCGTTCGGAATGTCGCCAACATTCAGAATATATATTTCATTTAATCAATTTTGATCATTAGAATTAGTGACACGTATCTCGAGGCAATTCCAATATAATGCAAGGGCACGCATATCGAGAAAATTTATCTCTACGGAGATGACATGACGTTCGATTATGAAACGGACTGCATCATTGCGTCCGAAATGTTGTCAGCATTAAGAATATACATTTTATGTAATCAATTTAGATCGTCTGATGTGGTGGCATGAATGTCGAGGCGATTCAAATATAATAACGCGTCTTTCGAGGAAATTAATTCTCGACGACGATCAAATGGTGTCCGATTGCAAAATGAATTACGTCTTTGCGACCAGAACATCGTCAATACCCCCAAATCCACTGTTAATTTGTCCAATTTCGGTTGTTGGATGAGTCGACACACATTATGAGGCGAAACATACATGAACTCCAACGAAATTACACTAATATCGAGACATAATGAGCAAAAATTAAGGAATTTCACATAGAACGAAGTGTTTTTTTTTCAGTAATTAATGTATTGTTGAAATGTGAATACGAGTTATAGCAAGTCATTATTAACGTGACTTATGACTTTAAATAAAAATGACAAGACTATTCCACCTCACACATAAATATTTTTTTTTTGGGACATTTAGGTCATTTAAGGCAAATTTATACACATAATGCATACACAAAGACTCGTACCTAAGACCTCTTAGTTGAAAGCCTAAGCTCTCAACCAGTAGGCTAAGGTGAGTTTGTGTGTCTCACACGAACTTTTATTTTGTCCGGTGTAAGGATGAAAAAACTCGGTACACCTCGGTATAGGCACGATTTTGCCTACAACCGGATGTTCCTCTGCATCCGGACGGAGGACGTAATAATTGTTCGTCTCACACATAAATATCATCTACTCCACACAAAAAGTTAAAAAAAATAACACCCATTCCCCACGTGAAAGCTAACATATCATTTCTGCTACATGTTAGGGTCCACAATAGTTCCTATTCGCCTTTTTCTATAAAGTCATTTTCTTTATATTTGTTCTTTTTTATTTCTTCACTATTAACTTTGTCACATTTTATATATGTGCATGCATCTTTTTATTGTTAATCAATGAGTAGTTTTCTTTCTTTTTTTTGAAGTACATCAAAATAAAGGAAGGGAACAAAGGCTGATTTTTTTTTTGCCATCCCAATAAGGCACTTTATCCCACGTTTTCCTCCCTCAAACCTAGGGGTGTCAATATTGGACACGACCTGAAAATTTGACTTGAACCCGACAAGAAAATTTCAGATTCGGGTTAGAGATTTCAACCCGTTTGTAAAACCGGGTCGGGTTCGGGTTGGCTCGGAAACTTGGAATCAACACGGTTTGACCCGGGTTCGCGTCATTCACGTCCGTGTCCATCCGTCCGCGTCCATCTATCTGTCAGGTCCGAATTTCGAGTCTGTCGCGACGTCGTGTCCTCGGTTGGCCGTTCGCGTCAAGCGGCTGAAGCAGACAAGCTCATAGGGCATTCCGGAACTGCGGAATGTTTCCTGCGCAATGATCTGTCGTCCGCCTGTCCGATGACCCATGACCGCTGCCCATGCACTGTCACTGCATCGCACGCCTGCAAACAGACTAACAGAGTCACTGCGTTCGTCAGCCATACTCGCAGCTGAAGGTCCACCAGCAGTCGCGTCTGCTGCCCGTCCGTTCGCCAGCTATTTCGCGCACTTCTTTAGCCAAATCGCGCAAATCAGTGTCAGGTCAAGTTGAACCAAACCCAAAGCGGGTCGGGTTCAGGTTGACCCGAATAGTGTCGAGTGAGTTTTGGATTCAACCCGAACCCGACCCCTGACCCAAAATTGACACCCCTACTCAAACCTCCAAAAACAATTACCTCCTCCCTCTAATAGGCCCACGTGGAGACCCCCTAGCCACCTGCTTGCTGATCCCTACTTAAAAGGCTCTTCACATGAAGTCCCGTAGTTGGCAGCAACGTTCTTTTCCACTGCGCCTGGCTAGATTTGTTCCAATACTTCCAATCTTATTATTACTAGTGCAGCCCACAAAACCTCAACGGTCATTCTGTACTCAACCAAGCTAACCCGGCCCATTACAACTAATTAATTTGAACCTCTCCACAAGCTCGTTTTCCTTCTGGATTTCAGCCTAGGACCCCTTAATAGTAAGCTTTTTTTCATTTTATTCATTATGATGGCTTATTAAGCTTTGCATTAACTAGTGTTGTTTATGTTTATTATTAGTTTTTTTTATTATTTTATTCATTATGATGGCTTATTAAGCTTTGCATTAGCTAGTGTTGTTTATGTTTATTATTAGTTTTAGATATGAATATTTGTATGTATATATGTTTGTAAATTTGTTGAACATACATTACACATATTGCAGGTAGGGGTGTGTGAATGCATGGGCAAAAAAAAAAATTAATTTATGAATGAAAAGAGAGGTTTAAAAAACAAAAAAGGGAGGCCAGGTGAGAGCTCATTAAAAAAAAAAAAAAGAGAGAAAAGAGTTAAAAAAAAAAGAGAAAAGAGCTTTTAAAAAAAATGGGGAAAGAAACAATTTTGCAAGTTTTAGAGAACTCGTTTTGACGCATGCGGCGTGACAAAACGACCACCGATACAAGTTTTTCTTAGTGTGGTGGGAGGAAATGCATTGCGACGCTTGCGACGAAGTGGGTAATAACCTAAAATCCTTTTTTTGGCATTCGTGGTGCACCGGAAAACTGCATATACATGCTTTTCTTATCGTGGTAGGATGAGAACCCGGTGCGATGCGTACGATGAAGTGGAGATACCCATAAGTACACGCTTGCGGGGAAACAACTGCTCTTCTTTTGCAACAGATATCGAAGACCCATACACGCTTTTCTTAGCGTGGTGGGGGACGAAGAAAATACAGCCGCAGTGTCCTCGTCTAAGGACACCTATCATACACGCTTTTCTTAGAGTTGTGGGAAAGACCCAGTTTCCCGTAGTTTTCCCTTAAACGGGGGAAACGTCGGGAAGCTGTCAAAATTTCCAGTGAAAATGAAACCTCTTTTGACGTCTAGGGAAGCACTGGTGATTAAATTTAAACCCGATTCTCCTAAATAGGTAAATAGGAGTTGACAAGGTTCAACAAACAACTATAAAATGCCCCCAAACATTCACATGAGCCCTGACGAGCGTGTTATTGGTACACATGTGATGTATATAGATGCTGCACGGGTTAATAAGTAAATTCAAGTCTGAGCCCAGATCCTTCTATAAAGGTAAATAGGAGTCAACACGGCTCGAACTATCTAATAAATATACAGTCGTGAGGTCTACTGAGATATTTATTTTATACATTCATATTAGGCCTTCAAGACCTATAATTAAGATAATTCACTCACAATGGCATAAAGCCTATGAAACCCTATTCTCTGTCGACAACTCAAAAATATTCAGAACATAAATATTTTCAAATGATCGCAAACACCCCGATGATGACCGCGTTGAATGCAAATATCAACCGGAGGGGTTGACTCCAAATACTTTCAAATGTCATCCAAATGCTCATCAGAACTCCAAAACTCCATAGAAATTTCCAAAATCCAAATAAATCAAAAAATATTTAAATTGAAATCCATTCATTAAACACTTAAAATAAAGTCCATCCATCCTCTGCAATAATTTATCGAGGTGGACAAGCTGAAATGTACTTCAGATCACAAAGAGTTAATGTCTGGTCAAAAATATCACTATGATTTATTATCAAACAATCTACTGCCAATAAGGACGTGATATGTGTCCTCTAACCGGCAGTTTTGTCGCCAAATGGCACCGCAGGATAAATTATTATGACCCCGGGCCCTCTAAACCGAGTGATTTTGCTGGCAAATTGCACCACAAAATACTGGTTATGGCCAAAGCCAATGCATTCTTTAGTGACATCAAATCATTTAGATATGAATTAATAAGGTATAATCAATAGGACACAAATCCTCCTATTAGCTAAGATGGGTTCAAATTTGTTCCCTTAGACAAATATTCACCTCAGGTCTATAAGGTACCCTTGGACAAAGCAACCCATGGCTACTGACAAGGATCCTTCTGTCAAGTTGGGACGACTACCTCCTCTAACTAAGTAGACCAGGGACCATGATGGCCCGGGACGACGGAACCATGGGATCTTGATCGGGTCCATCATCCATTCCCCCACTATCCGCTTTAAGTGCAAGATGGTGAAATTTCTATTTTAAATATTTCAACCTAAATTTCCAAATATTCAAACTTTTTAAATCCAAACTTAAATCTCATATCCATGTTCATACTGCTACTATATGCTAGATGCGCGTATCTCTACGTCTCTGATCGATGACTAGCCTTAATCGAAAGTTCTCTCTCGTTACTGGAGGAGTAATTAACTATAGGGGCTTGCAACTATAGGAAACCTGAACTCAGATTATAAAGTCCTCGCAAAATGAGGGCGAAATCTCTGGGTAGTGTCTTATATATTAACTCATATGCCTTCGAAAATTTACCCCGGAACTTAATTCCGTTAAAACTGCCTCGCCAAAGAAAAGAAAATCAACAAGCGGGCGAATGCTGGGGACGAATTTTGGGAGCCCACATTCGTCAACCATTGTCATCATCCCATTTGCAGGAAATGATGTTTAAAAGAGTTCCATCTTGCCCTATCACAATCAACCAACTATGGAGCTTACTACGCCCACTACTTCAAAATACTCGCCTCCCACTCCGAAGCAATCTAGGGCTCCAACAAAGGTTGTCAACGACTTTAGAGTACTCGCCAATCATAGCCTTCTCAGCTCAGCCCTCACCAATAAACTTGCACACTCTTACTTGTCTCTTCACACTTGGCACTAGGGAACTTGCTCCAAGACAAAGGAGCAAACATAAGAGTTGTAATCATGCCTCAATCTAGCTAGAGTATAACACATTTCTAAAATAATTTGTATTAAGGGTCATTAATTATTGTACTTAATATTTCTTCATTGATATAATCTTTTTTGTAGCCCTCAGATCCTTATTAATAAAGGTAAAAAAAAGATAATATCTTAGATCTTTTGAACATTTTTTATATAGACTTGTGCTAATAGATCATTTTCTATAGAGTTTTTATCATTTCTCCATTTTAAAACTGTTAAATCCTATATTAATGGAATGATGGGCAAAACGTAACAAGCCATCTTAATTACTAATTTACTATAGACCTCCAAGCTTTAAATGCACCGAAATTTAATGAATGAGGTGGTCTCGCTCTCTCTTTTACTCAGTCTATTACCATATTCCATAGAAAGAGATAAATATATAATTTATGTCAGAACGAGCATACAAAATAAAAATTATAGCATACAATTATTTTTTTTATTTTTAATATTTATATGTAGTATTCTGATATAAATTAAATTTTCCCAATTAATTTTATCATTTAAAGAACATTTTTTAACAACATTTATCTTACTTTGCTCTAGTAAAATACACTTCCTTTAACCAATAAAAAAGTACACAATAATTATTTAAATTTTATTTCCTTAGATAAACCAAAGAAATTGTCATATATTTTTATTAGTAATGAATTTTTTTATCCTCCTAATTAAATGCACATGCAACATAATTTTTTGAAGAATATAAATTATCTCAAAAATTAGCTAAGACAATAAATATTGAACACTTGAGGGAAAAAAAAATGGATATAAAAATATATAATCTTAGATCACATGACATTATTTGTGATGGTGAGAGGTAACCCATGGGGTTGTTTGACAATAAATAAGATTTAATTCAAATAGTATTCAATAAATCCAGTAAATTTAGATTTAACAAATGTTAGGGGTTTAAAATCTGAAAACTATTTTGCATGATAACTTCTGATTAACTAATTTATGTGAGGATTAAAATCTGAAAACTATTTTGCATGATAATTATTAATTTTTGATAAATTATTTCATTATTTATTCAGAATTTCAGGGTTATATAAGAGAATTTCTCAAATCAATAATAATGGGGATAAAGCTGTAATTATTAAAATAATAAAATAGGTCCCCATCATTCTGTTTGGAAATTTCTTTTAGAGGATTGAAATCTAAAAATTATTTTTAACACGATAATCATATAATCCCATATATAAATATAGTACATCAGAAAAGGAATTAATTATTAAAATAGTAGCTTTTATTAAAATATTTAAAGTTTAGCATTGGAAATATTTAATTATTTAGGGGCTATTTGGTATCTTATTTTAGAAATGATTTATCTGATATGATGTTTACCTTTAATCTCACAAAAAATAATTTAAATTCATTTAATCTCTAATTTAAACTCATTTATAATCTGATATGATAATTTTAAAGCTTTCCTAAAATAAATAAAAAATGACAATTTGCTAAAGATTTGAACTTTTTAAGAAAAAAAATAATTTTTTTAAATCATAAAATATATATAAAAAATGAATTTAATAAATACACATTCATCAAAAGTAGGGTTAATTATTTTGTGTAGACACTAAAATACTTTCGGAGACGAACCAGAATGCACCATGTTACCCATTCGTTGTGTGCCGCGACTCGGTACCACTAATGTGGCTGCACCCGATTCACCTTCGGACGTAGAGCTGCGTCCGTCCTCTGTACAGAATAATTTCTCCAAAAGTTTTTTTTTTTTTTTTTTTGGAGAACGGTGGATCCACCCGCTGCGAGTCCTGAAAGGACGCTTGGTGGCATGACTAATCATCGGTTGACCTAAAAGAGGCACTCACCCCAGAAACCTCCTAACCCGAACTTGATTGGACCCAACTTAAGAGCTGCTACCGCTCGAGGGGAATCTAACACGAGTTAGAGGGTTCCAAATCATACTCGTCTACCAACCAAACTAATTAACGGTGGGTCAAAAGCAGTACTTAAAACCTCCAAAAATCTATTGGCAGTAAAGTCAAATCTTACCTAAATTCCTCCCCATAAAAAGATTTAAGTATCACAAATATGTTCCCAATGCCAAATATAAAAACTATATAAGATATACATATAAGGCAATGGAATTAACGCTTACCTGATATCCATCAAAATCACAGTAGAATGGGCAGCCACCTGCCTTAAGCTCCGGATCATCGCTGTAAGCTCCTCTGTACGTATCAGCGAACTCGAAAGCCTTAAATGCGCCTTCCAATAGCCTATCTGCATAGCCGGCGTCGATTTGCCGGAGCGCCATGGACGCCGCCGATAACGCCGCCGCCGTCTCTCCAGCCACATCCGATCCCGGCTTCTCGGAGCTGACACTGTATACTGTCCGTAGAGTATCCATGTCCTCGGGTCTCTCCCAGCAATTATGATCCCTTATCGGGTCCCCTACCTATCAATGACACGAACTGGTTATTGGATGATTAATAGCGATTTTAGGATCTGTTCTTGGCGTGGGCGTGGCATTGGATTAATAAGCAATAATCATTTCAAAGGATATTTAATGGCTTTTATTGTCAATTAAAATTTGAGTAAATATGATATTACTAATCAACTGTTTAAAATATGAATTATTGAATATATTTAAATTAAAGATAGAAAATTTATAATATGTTTTGAAATGAAAAATCAAATATGCCAAAAAATGATTTTAAAAAGCAAATTATAATATTAATTTCTTAAATTTAAACATCACTTCTTAAAAAATAATTATTATTATTTATTAATTTCAGTATTATTCTAGAATTAATATAGAGATTTTTATTATTTAAAACTTAAAAGAAAAAATGAGAAATTTCTATTTGTTGAAAATTTAAATAATAAAAATCTGTAAATCATAAAATAAATTTCCAAAATAAGACTAGTCGTGATTGGTAAGAGAATTAAATCATGTGCTGAAAATGTTGATTGGAATGCCAGAAAATCGAAGGAATTCTTCAAATAGAAAGAAAAACGGTTACCTGGATGAATAGACGATTTGGGTAAGCGATAGTTTTAAGCAAGTAATCAGACGCCCACCGGACGGCGGTGGCGGCATTCCGGAGCTCATCGAAGGGCATTAATTCGCCGAATTCGATGACGCTCCAGGCCAGCATTGTTGTGGTAAAGGCCATTGGGAATCCGAATTTCACATTGTCGCCGGCGTCATAGTATCCGCCTTCTAGATCGACCCCTGCTTCTGAGCCGTCGGATATCGCCGAGTCTCTCCGCCACCTGACTCGCTGATCCGGCGGGAGGCGGCCGGATCGTTGGCCTTCGAAGAAGAGGATCGATTTGGAGAGGGCGTCTCCGTAGTTGTGGGTGGCGCCGACCAGCAGCGGCAGGAGGAGGAGGAGGTGGAGAAGGAGGGAGCAGAGTTTCAGCTCCATTGGGGATTTTTGCTGATAATTTGGGTGAAATTGGTATTTATAAGGAGAGGTCGAGGGCTGAGGAAAATCACGAGAGAGAGAGAGAGAGAGAGAGAGAGAGAGAGAGAGGACATGGGCTTGTCCAGAGGCCATGTCAGTGAGCTCACATGCACGGCTAAATTTAAGTGGGGCCTACACCAAAATTTAATTAAAAAAAATTTATATTAGAAATTTAATACTAAGTTTAAAAGGAAAAAACTAGTAATTATTGTAATTAATTAACTTTCTATTCTATTATGTATTTATTTAATTTCTTATTAAAGATTATTTATTAATTTTTTTAATCTAATTATGTTCCTTTAATATTGTTATATATTTCTATATAATCATAACAATTGAAGTATAATTCAATAAATTTCAGGATTTATACCAATTAAATTAGTTGGCTTTTTTATTAAAAATAGTGAGAAATATGATAGAAAATAATAACTATGGGTCTATTTAAGGAAAAATTATTCTGTGTGGTCATCGGACTACATCTAGAGAAGAATTAAAGCGCGCCACATCACTTTTTTGCTATGTAACGGTGCTATGTACTGGGTGACGTGACACGCTCTGATTTGTCTCAGATGGTCCGATGAACGTGCAGAATAATTTCTCATATTTAAGACAACTTTTCCTTCTATTTTATTTTTTAGATCTCAATCATAATTCCATTTGACTACCATTTTCTAAAAAAAATATATTTAGAAGTTACTTTACCACCACTTTCAAAATGTTTTTTTCCCTAAACTAGTCCCAAACAACCTAAATTAATTGATTTTTATTTTAATTTTATGCACATCATAATTAAAAAAAAATTAAAAGTGAGTGTAATCAATAGGTATATTGAGGTCCTTTGATTAGAGCTATTATTATATACAGACACCGAACGGGAGAACCATACAGCTAAGTACTGGGTACTCAGCGGTACCGAGTGCAGGTGCCGAGCTGGGTATCCACCAATGAAGTGATGTGACGCATTTTTATTGGTCTCAGAACGCACTCCGCACTCTGCACAGAATAAAAATTCCTTTGTTTGAAATATTTTCTTAGTTAAAAAAAAAAAATCTGATTTTGTTTTTTAAAAAGCTGTCAAAAGCTATACCAAACAATAACTATTTTCTTAAGGAGTTATGTGATTGTCATTCTTAAAGTTAGATATAATTGGAGATTTTTAAACAGTACGATAGGTCAAATAAATGTCTGATAATTATGGTAGATTCATAATTGGTGATACCTATGAAGTAAAAATAGAAACTCATGTGCAGATGGCAGCAGGTCGGATCTCTAAATCGGCTAATTAGGAAATTACTACCTTTTTCTTTTTTTTTGGTAATCCAAATTCTACCAAAATAATTTTAATTTACAAACCTTAAATTTATTTTAAAATACCGTAATAATTATATTTTGGCTTAATTTTTCAAAAGGTTCATCATCTATAAATTTTTTAATGAAAATTTTAATATAATAAATCATATAGAAAATTAGAATCCAATATCTCCTAATTGGTAGTCAAAGTTCGAAACTATCAGACCTAAACGAGCTGCGTAATATTTTATTTTGTTTTTACATGTGATTTACGTGTGAGATAATTTGTGTCGGAATATTTTTGTACTAATTTATTTTCTACCACCAAAGTGAAATATATTAAAAATCTAAATTAGTAGGATTAAAAGAGAAAAGCATGGGAAAGATATGCTTAAGTGGTTTCTTAATATAATTATCAATGTTATGTTGGGGAGCTTAATGAATGCGAAAGCAAGAAATATCTAAATCAATTAATCTCAATTGTAAAAGTGAAGGAAATTGAACCTAACAAGCAATTATCTAAATTGAACTAAGGGACTTTTTCATAAGGCCATACTTTTATATAGAGGTGATTATAAAATTATTACGAGAAAATTGATTTTTTAAAAGTTGTTATAAAAAGTAGATTTTAGAACATTAGTTTGTTAAAAGTAATTGTCAAATAAAAGTGTGATTGTGGTCGGAAAAGCAAATAAGTAAGAAAGTTATCCCAAAGAGTCATTGTTATTTCAGTTTGATTTTGAATGAACGAAAAGATAAATAAATTTAATGATAATTGCAATTATTTTTTAACTTAAATAATATGTATTAAAAAGAATATTAAGTAATATTGGTTAAGTTTTATAATCTTCACATGCATAATCAAGAATATCTATCTTCATATTTTTGTCATTATTTGAAGATATTAGTATAATTTGATTTTTTTTTTCTCATCGGTTCTACGAAATCAACATTGTCATAGCAAAGTCCCAAATTCTGAATGATACAAATTTAGAATTGCGTTAGATAGTTAACACCTAACGTAAAATTTATCAAACAATTATGATATGAATTCCTTAATAAATTATATTATTATTAGGGTAATTCTTAGAAGCAACACACCGTATGACCTGAATACAATGAGAATTGAATAGTCCAATATCACTGTATCAATTGTTGTTGTTGATTCTGCACAAGTAAGAAAATCGAAACTAAAGCCAAAAATTAATGAACATCGAAATTACAATCAATAATTGTACCAAGACTTTTACACACAAACCAAATCAACAAATTGTTGTTCGTAAACCGCCGAAAAGCCGCAGGTTTTTTCCACAACCGCCGGAAAACAAGGGCTAACCGCCGGCAAAAATCGCCGATAATGAGTGATTTTCCTGCAGTGAAAATAAAGTCATTTCTATTTTATAAATCTTTTCATTTTATCCAAACAATACACACCCCTACTAATACTCAATTTTTCAAATATATTTATTATATAAGAGTTCTTTCATTAAGGACATTTTAAAATGTCTACACATCATGCTAAATTTAATCTAATTAAATGAAAAAAATTAGAGCAAAAAGAAAGAGTTTGGTACTTAGAGGAATAGGAATAAAGGAAGTAGACAATTAATCTTCCCCTTTAAGTATTTGAAACAAGTCTTGTGTTAAAAGATAATTAGTATAAAAAATAAGGTTGATAAAATAAATTATTAAATTTATTTTAAGGAGAATATAATGAATGAGTAATTTATTACATTAATTTTAAAATAAATATAATGATTTAAATATTTACTGTTTTCATCCCAACATTGTAAATTGCCACTGCCCCATGTGAATAGAATTTTTTAATAAAAATTTGAATTGTTTTAAAATTAATTATAGGAAATAATAAAAATAAGTTACAATTCTTATATAATTTAATAAAATATCAAGCATAAGGAGGAATGATTATTGTATTTAAATATCTAAAAATGTTAAATAATTAACTTTAGTCTTGGAGTCTATATGATATAATTATTTGTAAAATATTAATTAGTTGTAATACTTCTATTTGTAAATAATTCATAATAAGGATAAGTTTTTTAAAATCAGATGTGAAAATTATAAAAAATAATTATCATGCGATAATTAAAAAAAAGTAAATAATATTTGCAATAAATTTTTTAAAATAAATTTATTTAAAAAAAATATTACAATCATCCTAATTAAAGACTTAATAGCATCATCCAAAAATAAAACATAAAAAAACAACACAAATTAATACTGTGATTCAACATATATTTCTTCAATGATCATATTTATCCATAATAGAATAAAGTTATAATAAACTAAATTAACAAACCCTCGTACTAAGAAAAAAAAAATTAGGCTTTATTTGGCGGCTTTCTTACTGCTTCTTAAAACAGTTTTATAAATTTTTGTACTAAAAAACTTCTTTAAGAAGCAATAAGAAAGCCGTCTCAAACGGGAACTTTTATTACATCCAGTGAACGTACGCTCCTCTACGTTCGGTTTTAGATCAAAACAGCGCAATACCGAGTACCGAGTTGTACCGAGTTTTTTCAAAAAACTCGGTATTGCGCTGTTTTGATCTCAATCTCTTCTTTTTCTCATTAATGTTTGAAAATCTCACCACCAACATGCCATAAATTCATATGGATGTCAATTTACAGGAATAAACAACCAACCAAAAGCTAACTCAAACCACACTTCTTCTCCCATTCTTCTTCTTCTTTTGTACTAAAAAGAAAAAAAAAATGGTGAAAGCTAAGAGCTTGTTGGTTGGAAAAGCTTCAGACTTAAGAGGAATCACAGTATACAAACTATACATATCTTTTTATCTTTTTTTTCCACCTAACTTCTTATCAGCTCTCCATTCAGATCAATCTGCTTGCTGATCTCTAAAGTGAAAAAGCAGAAGTAGCTTTGCTTGCTGCAGCCAAAAGCACCAGATTCTGCTGAATAATTTCCAATAAAAATGAAACAAAATATAAAATTGCTGAAATAATTTCCTTCGCTTATCTTAAAATAAAGCCTTAAATTTGGTTGGGACTACTTTCTTAGTGCTTCTTACATAAACTTTCTGGTACAAAAATCTTAATTTTTATATTCAAACGTTGTTTTAAGAAGCATAAGGAAGCCGTTTTCTTAATTTCATACAAAAATCAAATATGCACAAAGATAGAAGAATGTTATAAGGAACGCCATAATTTTTATTTGAAAAAATCATAAGTAAAAAGAAAAATCACAAGATTTGGCCTAATTAAAATGATTTTAGAATAGTATCAGTCGGCTACAAATGATGCCCTTCCATGTAATAAAGGATAGTATTAACACAAAATAATAGGTTTAAAATATAGAGTATGAATTCCGTGATAGAAGTTGAAAGAGCCTTTATAAGATCATTAGTTACATATTCAATTGTGAACTTCAGAGGAGAGTTGACAAAAGACCAAAAAATTCAGTATAAATCTTTATGTTGACTTTGGGAGCTGGAGTTAGTGTTGACAACGCACATCAATCTTATTGGTGAAGCCTGTGTGAACGCTGTTTGCAATAGTAGATAACGAAGTTGGCGACTATTAGCATGGGATTCAATAATGCACATTGACCATGTAAGCGATGGTGCGGGTTGACATTATTGGTGACAGTGAGCGACACTACTAGTTGGCATAGGTATTGGTGTCTACGGCAAGCATCAACTTTATAAGCATTTATGTCGACGTTGTTGGCAACAACGAGTTATGAAGTTGGGCGTTGGTGTTGTTGTCGATTGGATGTATGACATGTATTGACATTGTTGCGATGGTGAGATCAAGAAACATCTACTAAATCTACAACAAATAGAATTAAATATGTAAGCTTAAGAATTAATAAGAATTAACTTGATAAAATGTCAATGTTGATCAGTTAGATTTGCCATTAGCCCCCTTTTGCTCTTCCCTAAAACTATTTCTCCTTCTCCAGCAAGCCACTTTGGGGATGGCAAACGTTTTTAGCTCAGCTAGGTTCAGCTGATAAGCTCGTCAAGCAACTCTATTACCATAAAATATATTTTAAAATTAATTTTAAATTAGTATTGATTTGTCACAAAAAATTGCTTTGATACGACATGAATCTCAAAAAAAATAAAATAAAATAAAGTTTTTCTAAAATTGAAATTTGGGATCATCCAAACTCCAATTTCAGCAAGCTTATAATCAAATAGAACATCTCGAAGATGAACACAATGATGCTAAATTCAATTCAATCCAAGCCCAAATCAAAGTACAAAAACACTCTTGAAAGCTTCGAAGCAATAATTGGATGACGAAATGATATTCAAATATGACATGTTTATAGTTGAATCGAGCGGCTCAAGAAGACGAATCCAACGAGCCCAAGATCAAGGGAATTACTATGAGTCGTCCGATAGAACATTATAAAACTACCGAGGATCTTCTCCATATTTACTGAGGATGCAACTCCCAAAAAACTATTAATAGCCTCTCATTTTTCACATGAAGAGAGAGGGAGGAGGAAGAAGAGAAGAGTTCTGGAGCTTGAAGAAATTCTAAAGCTCCACCCCGACACCACCTCCGACGAATTCATGCCACCAGGCCGCCGTTGCTAAACCTATGCTTAACCAACGACGTCAGACCTGCTTCCAATGGCCATTATCAAGCCTAATTTTGACCTCTATCACCTGCATATTGTGGCCCTACTACCACCATCGTCTGCCGACAACAATCCTTCTGACCTCCGCAGTTCAAGTACGCTCCTACCAAATAAATAAATATACCAACGTTCTCCTGAGAACAACTCTCATGAGTCATGTCATCGAATCCTCCCAATTTCAACTATATATATAATATGTTCCATACAATATACATTTGCTATGTTGAGCCAACACCTTTTTTTTAGAAGTAGGGCATTATTTGTGTCGCATTTTGAAATATTCACGGCAGTAGAGAAATATAAATTTTAGCGTCCTAGCCTTGTACCAAGATCCAACAATATAAAAACAAATATGATAATGAAGTGCAACAGTAATAAAATATATCATAATTTTTATATGAAAAAGAAAAACCCTTAAAAGAGAAAAAAATCATAGGGCCTTGCTTAGTCGAATTGATTACACTAGTATTAGTAGTTGATTATAAATAATGCCCTTCTTCGGAGGATGGTGCTAACTTAATGTATATAGCACATTACATAGTCGAATGACGGAATGATAGTTGTTCTTACGAGAATGTTGGTATGTTTGTTTGAACATTAGGATTTAGTTGGTGGGAGACAGTGATTGCGGAGATCGTAATCGATAAGAGACGATGGTCGGAAGGATCATAATCAGTGGGTGACAATATTTGGGAGGAGATCAGGCCTCGGTAGCATCCGGGAAGAGTTCTGACGATAATCAGAGAACGAGAGAAAGTCCAACTATGATCGATAGTTGGGAAGAACTCCGACTGTGGCATCATTGGATAGAGAGTGAAAGAGAATTCTCAAGCTTTTTCTCCTCCTTTTTTTCATGTAAAGAATGGAGGTTATTTATAATTTTTTAGGAATAATATGGCTTGTAAATATATCGAAGATTAAGGGCATGTTGGGAGTGCTCCATCAAACGACTGATATTGATTTCCTTAATCATATAACATTTGTCGAACATTTAAGTACCTTAATAATGTCAGAATTATGTGATCTTAAGCTCATTGGATTCATCTAGTCGAGCCAATTGATTCGACTATAAGCATGTCATATTCGATTTATTTCTTATGGAGAGAACAAAATAATAGAAAATTTGCTGGGGAGTAGAAATGTATGGTTAATGTTAAAAGGCTGATTAAGAATGCTATCCTAGCTAAAATTATCTCGCTTAAATCTTGCCATTTAATTCTTTTTGCTCTGTTTTTGGGTTACTGGCTGTTACTTTTGTTTATTATTTCAGTTGGAATATTGGGAAAGAGGTTCATTAAGGTTTCATTACTGCATTTCTTGATATTCTTCATTAATGTTGATATTAGAATCTGGAAGTTCTTGCTGGTTTTATTTTGCTGGTTTTTTTTTTGGGTTTTGGAATTCTACAGGTCTGGAGTTCATTGTTATATTTTGCTGGTTTTTTTTTTGCTTTGGACTAATGTTTCTGGCACTGTGATGAACTGTTTGGAATTCTCTTATCGAAAAATTATTAGTTGCGGAGTCCAGATATTCATTTAAAATTTGACACGTTGAGTGCATTTTGGTTGCGTTTTTTTTGTATGTTTTGCTTGTGATTTACATGCGCTTTAGTTGCGCTTTGACAATTCTTTTGTTGCGATTTTGGGTGTGCTTTAGATGCGCTTTGACTATGCTTTTGATGCACTTAGCGTAAAGTTCCACGGACACATTAAACATATAAAGTAAAAAATTAAATCCAATTGAATATCCATATGTCCACTCTACATATCAATATTTATTGGAGTCTGAATGTATCTCTATATCCGAATTCGGCACTTTATAATTTGTCATCTTTATTAAAAGAGAATCCCATCTTTTGAGGTTTGACCTATATCATATTTAGTTTATTGAAGGCTTACTAATCATTCTCAGTTCCAACTTCCAAGGGTTCTTTATTTTTAAGTCTTTTTTTACTTTTTTTAGCTTTTTTTTTTTTTTTTTGTGAAGATTTGTAAGTTTTTTTCAACTTTTCTTGCTTATCCCGTTTGTAATAATTTTTTAAATTTATTTATTTTTTAAAATAAAATTAGATAAACATATACCAGACAGTTCAGAGTTCAATCAAAACAAGTCACAATATATTGTACATAGCATCTATATATAAATGTTGCGTCCAGGAGTATTCGCGGCGGTAGAGAAATATAGAGTTTATTGTCTTAGCATTGTACGAAAATCTGGCACGCAATCAGATAAGAGAGAGGGTCTAGCATTTATGTGACACCAAGATTTTTAAGTGGAAAACCCCTATAAAAGGGGGAAAAACCACGGGGCATAGCCCAGTTTGAAAGAATCCACTAGCATTTGCAGTCAATTACAAATGAGGCCCTTCCTTGGGAGAAGGCCTTAGCTTGATGTACATCTTATGGAGTACATTACAAACAAAATTTTTCAAAAAAAAAAAAAATATAACCAAAAATGATACGACACATCCTAATTGATGTTTAGATTATCTCAGTATTCCCACAGAATATTTTTTTTTTTTTTTTTAAATTTGGGCAGAATAATTTTTTCAAAAGAAAAAAAAAGCACAGACACATACCTGTAACGTCAGTGGATCTGTACTCTCCGACTCTTCGTTTCCGCTTCCACTGGCGCGTCATCATCATAATCTTTTCCACTGAGCTGAGCGCGTCGATTGGAACTCCGTTTCTCGTTTCCTGCTTTTGTACTTTCAGTTTAAATTCAGACGGAGCAAAGATCGAGAAAGAAAAATCTGCAATGGGCGTTCCCTCGTTTTACCGATGGCTGGTGGAAAGATATCCCAAAACAGTTGTAGACGCCAAAGATGGAGGTGAAGACTGTGCTACCGATGATGATAGAAACCCCAACGGCGAATTCGATAATCTGTATCTGGATATGAATGGGATTATACATCCCTGCTTCCATCCTGATGATGAGGTTCGTCTGCCTAATCGAGAGTAGCCAGTACACAGTTATATGAACTTGTTGAATTTATCCCCCGCTAATAACTATGATCTACCAGCTTTTTGCGCCATGCACCTTCGATGAAGTTTTTTCTGCCATATTCGAGTACATCGATCATTTGTTTCGGATTGTTCGGCCTAGAAAACTTCTCTACCTCGCAGTAGGTGCGTTCTCGGGATTTTATCTCTTTGATGTTTTTTTTTTTTATATAATTTTATGAATGTGAAGGTATAAGGTTTTTTCAATCAGACTTAGATTAGATTTAGCTTAATCATTAATTTGATACAGCCATGTGATAGCTTGATTCGAGCTAAATGTATGAATATTAAGTTTGATTTGATCTACATTTTTTTCGTACGCTAGATTCTTGATTTTAATCCCAGTAAGATTTAAGGTAGAAATCAATCCAATTTATAACAGATGCTAGCTATGAGTACGCTGCATGTAGCTTTATACCAGATGAACTATGCAATTAATTGATGAATCTCGTGCAATCCTTCTCTATTATGCAGATGGAGTAGCTCCCAGGGCCAAAATGAATCAGCAGAGAGCACGACGATATAGAACAGCAAAAGATGCTGCTACGGCCGTCAGCATTTTTTCACGAGCAATTTATATTAATTATTTGATCTCACTTGATTATGAAACTTATGTGTTTATTATGTATTTTTTTTATTTTATTTTAATTAGGAACAAGAGGAGTATAGATTAAGGAGGCAGTTTGAGAATGAGGGAAAAGAGCTTCTTCCTAAATCAGAGTATTCTGAAGTCTCTGATTCGAATGTCATCACTCCTGGAACTATATTTATGCAGAAATTATCGAAGGCTCTTGAGAAATATATTCATCTTAAACTAAATAATGATCCTTCTTGGAAATCCATCTCGGTCAGCATATTTACTAACGTACTTAATTTTTCATTCTTTTATTGTTGTGTGGTGGTAAGGAAATTGATGTGGTAATTATTAAAATGGCTTCTCTAGTTCAATTCCTTATTTATATGCATGATAAAACAAATTAACATGTAATTAACACTCATATGTTGTCTATAGCAAACTGTGGCAGTTAGTTACAATACAAATATTTTCTCGATTAAAATTCTTATGCCCTCTGATCTTAATTACAAAATTTTCCTTGAAGGTTATTCTTTCAGATGCAAATGTTCCTGGTGAGGGGGAGCACAAAATTATGTCATTTATACGCCTACAACGTAGGCTTCCAGGTTACAACCCGAATACCCGCCATTGCCTCTATGGCCTTGTAAGAATCTGGTCACTTTGAAGCAACACTACATATCTTTTGGGTATCTATTAAAACTTCTTTTTGTAGGATGCTGATCTCATCATGCTTGCACTTTCCACACATGAGATACATTTTTGTGTTCTGCGTGAGGTTAGGCACTATTAATGGCACAATCTTTGCCATTCACATCCGCTTTGGAGATATACTGAAGAAAATTGATTGTGCTGACTTTTGGTAACTTGGTTTCCTGGTTGAAATAGGAAGTTCTCAAGCAGGATCATCATGAAGTTTCTTTATCAACATTTGTGGCAAATTCTTCTCAGAAAGATCTTGAGGTTTTTAAGTCTAGGCAGTGGTTCAAAAGGATTGAAACAGCTGGTAATAGAAGAGTCAATAAGAAGCCTTATCAGGTTTTTCTCTAGTCAATCATCAACGCATATAAAGCCATGGTGTTTTATTATGTTGGTAAAGAGCATCATTGTTTTGTTTACAGCTTTTGAATATTTGGATTCTAAGAGAATATCTGGAGCTTGATATGAAGCCTCGATATGATGCTGATATCGAAAGGATTGTAGATGATTTTATTTTCATCTGTTTTTTCACCGGAAATGATTTTCTACCTCATCTCCCCTCTATTGAAATCAATGAGGTAAATGCAGCATGAGTGACTTGTTGATCCATGAAACCTTTATCATGTTTTGAGGACAAAATATGATGATATAACTATTGTTTTGTTTAGATTAACTAATGAACATGCACTTTGCTAAATTTCTCTAGAGTGGAATAGATTTGCTAATTGCTGTCTACAAAAAGGTGTTCAATTCTATGGGAGACTATCTAATCAATGCAAGCAACGTAAGTCATTGCCTTCATCAATTTCTTCAGTTTTATAATTTCCTTGTACACTCAGCATATTTGACTGTTGAAGTAATTTTCCATTGTTGGACAGATCAATAAAAAGAATACTGCATATATAAATGTCAAGGGGCTTAGAATTTTTATAATGGAAGTTGCTTCATACGAGAATAATATTTTTGTAAAAAGATACACGCTCAGGCAGGTATAATTGTGCAATGATAAAATGCAGATAATTGATGCATTTCAAACTTTTGTTTCGGTTGTATGATACTTTATTGAATATTCTGTTGGATTGCAGAAGAAGCTACAAAGATTGTTGCAAGAGAGAGATAAAGACGAAAATGATGTAATTAGTTTTTGCAAATCAGTGGGGCGATAGTGTTACTAAGGACTAGAATGATGCTTATACTTGACTACATTCTTTCCTTGTTCTAATTATGTCCCATTCATTCATACAGGAATTCAATGTCACGCAAGAGAATTTTAATTGCAGAATTGGAGCTTCAGAACATATATTAGACTCCTCAATAAAATGTAATATTTCTAGTTCAGCAGCTATGGAAGCTAGTTGCACCGTGGAATCTGATGTATGTCTATTAATTTATATTATGTTATTTAGATTAAATTATATATAAGTTTTGGATAAAACACATATTTTGCCTTAAAAATAGTCTTTTAAATTTAGTTATAATTTTTTACTTAAGTGGATATTGTTCACTCTCATTTTTTAGGCCCTGGAGAACACCAAGGAACTTAAGCGAAAATTGAAGATGTTCCTACGCGATAAAGCTGATCTCTTCAAGAATGAAGTTCTTGAAAATGATAAGGTATGGCGTTTATATTCAAATTTTTTGTTATAATGATTTAAAGCTGTGTTTCCTTTTGGACTTTTGCATATTCCCGTTGTTAACAGAAAGGTTTTCTTCAGGTCAGACTTGGTTGCCCTGGTTGGAAGACAAGGTTTTACAAAGAAAAGTTCTATGCAGAGAATGCAAAGGAAATTGAGGCAATTAGTAAAGATCTTGTGCGTTTACAATTTTATAATTTATATTGTATAACTTGTGATTCCTCTATTTTATTTGTTTGCGATATAGATTACAACGGTTATGCAATATTTAATTCGCAGCATTGATTCATTCAATTGATCTTGTCCATCTTTCCATGAAAGTATTATCCTCCTTTCTATTTTCTATGGATTAAGGTTATTTAACTAATAGTTAAAATTGCCATGCCTAGAAGTTTATCACTGATTTGTAATAGTAAATTTGATGTAGCTTTATGTTAAGTGTTGCTTTCAATATTACGTTTAGGTAAAGAAATATATTGAAGGCTTATGTTGGGTCTTGCAGTACTACTTCACCGGAATATGCTCTTGGTCCTGGTGAGGAAAAAGTGTTTGCATTTATTAAAGTTTACAACGAATTCTCCTCCTTGTCTTTATTTTAGAGTTTTCTCAAAAAGTTATTTTAACAGGTATTATCCGTTTTATTACGCTCCCTTTGCATCCGACTTCAAAGATATATGTCGTGTAGAGGTATCTTTTGCAATTGGGAGGCCGTTCAAACCCTTTGATCAACTTATGGCAGTTCTCCCACCAAGAAGGTAAATCAGAGTTGTTAGTTTAACCCAATATGTTTAATATCTTAATATCTCTTGTAATTTCTTTTGTCCCTTAGTTCTCATGCTCTCCCCAAAGCTTTTATGAGTTTGATGAACGACGATAACTCTCCAATTGTTAATTTCTACCCTAAAGGTAAGGATTTTTTTTTTTCTGGTCTCGGTTTTAATAATCACACTTGATAAAAAAGTTTTTTTTTTTTAACTAGATTTTGAGGTGGACAATGATGGGAAACGTTTTACATGGCAGGTTAATGTCTTGATATTCATCCAAGTTTCTAGCCAAGTTTTCATTCCATTTTTATTGAGAATCATGAAATCATAGAGTCAGTGCATTTAGTCCAATATTATATATAACATGGTTTAGAACTTATGTGCACCAGTTGTTGCATGTTTAATGATACCGATGCATATTAATCATGGATAAGGAGATTTTAATGATGTCGCTTTTCATGATAAAGTTCATATTAATCTTGGATTAGGGTGTTTGTAAGCTACCATTTATCGAAGAAGAAAGCCTTCTAGGGGCAACCAAGGTGCTTCTTAAGGAACTAAAGGTGATAATTATCTCTATTTCTCTTAAACCTTGAATGATCATTTTCACAGTTCTACACTATTGATTATCTAACATATGTGATGAATGATCTAAAGCCTGAAGAGATGGAGAGGAATTGTGTCAGTAGTGATAAAGTTTTTTTCATGGATTCAAATTCTCTGCTTACGAAACTTAGTCTGCAACATCAAGGTTCAGATAATTCTTCCAAAGAAACTCAAAATCCTAAGGCTGTTGGACCCAGGTACTTGTTTTTATTTTTTATTTGCATCCATTAATATTTTGTAGTAATCTATAAATTTATTATAGTTATCATTACTGTTGAAACCTATATATTCCACCATAATGCAATGGCGCTTGATTTTAAACATTCACATGTCAAAAGTACAACACATTTATGTCCATGGTGAAATTAAGATTTTTATTTCCTTCCAAATTTATCTGTTTTTCCTGTCTTTTGCAGCCTTGGAATGAATCGTTTCTCATCTCTTTGTGAAGATACATTTTCTCTATCGAATTTTGATTCTGTTTTAAGCATGAACGATACACTAAGTAACAGATCCAGGCAAGTTCTATTTTGTAAATCATTCCTTCAAGCTATATATGAAATTATCTAACTGAAGATATTATCCTTCAATAGGTGGGAGACATTCATCAACCAGAAGCCCCAAACACATATTCCTAGACCAAACAACGGCGTTCAAATCCCAGAAAAGGTTTGCTAAGAGATGAATATGTATTCTTAATTTACAAAGCAAGTTATGGTGTCTGTTCACAATTGGTGCAAGATATATAAAAGCAGAGCTACTGAATTTTATCAATACTTCAATGTCAAAATGTATACAGAAATAGGCGAAATTTAATACAACCAGCCAATAGTGAAAAAAAAAAAAAAAATTTTGAAAAGAAGAACAATGCATAAACAACATAAAGAATATTATACAAATTTATCCTATCGATGGCTATATCATATTGTTTTAGCTATAGTTTTCATGATTTAGGCTTGTTTGGAACGGCTTTCTTACTAATTTTTGTATTAAAAAACTGCTTTAAGAAGCAGCAAGAAAGCCATATCAAACAAAGCCTTAATTGTGATTAGTCAATGCAGCAATTTTTATATTTTCATATCTGTGATGAATCTCATTTCGGCAGACTATTACAAAGGATGACATTGTTGAGCGAATGCTTTGGCATGAATATCCTGGGCACTTTCCTCCACAAACATTGTAAGTATGAAGCACTTCATCTTTTACTTACACGTCTAATACATGAAGAATTTAGCCATTCTCTGATAAAATTAATAATCAGACAACAAAGAGATGTACAAACCTTGCCTGCATCGGCAAATTATACATCCCAAGGAAGTATGGGACGAGGAAAGCTGGTTCTGGATTCATCACTTGCCAGGCCTGGCAAGGAGATGTGGAAATTTGCAGGTGAAGGTTGGGATGGCTCGGGTCGAGGAAAGCTGCTTGTGGATCGGACATTCGCAGGCTCGAGCAATTTGAACACTTACGGCCGGGAAGAGCACAGCGCTGCTGCTCCTGTTTACCAGCAGATGGATAACAGGTTGATGATGGCGGATAGATCTGAGAACTGGAGGCAGAGATCACCGGCGGCCATGGTTTCTGCATATGGCAGGGGAAGGTTGAGACCACCATTGAATAACCATGGGAGCCAAGCTGGTCGCGGCCGCGGAGGATATCAAGATTTTATGTGGGTTCAAAGGAAACCTGAGCACTGATTGATGTCAGAGCTCAGAGCGCAGCATCAATGGCTGAAAGTTCTGGATATGATTGCTAGATAAGCGGTAGGAGAGGAGACTTGACCGAAGAAATGATTGCCATCTGAAATTGTAAGTTTTTGGTTGAAATATAGTTGACTTCTTTTTCTTGGTTTAATGTTTTGTATACTAACTGAGAAAAATTTGATGGCATCTTAAATTCACGTCTACATGAAAGATGAGCAATATGTGTGCCTAATTGCCTTGCTTTGTAATATTTATTATATTTTGTGCTGCATTTTGTTTATAATGTATTTCCTCTTTTAAAAGGAAATTATTTGTCCCCTTAAGTTGCAGCCCCTCTTAAGGAACTTTTATTAGGTCCGGTGTAAGGACGTAGAGGAACGTCCGGTCGGAGGCAAAATTCTGCCAAAAAACTCGGTATTTGCTCGGTATTATTAGGTATTATTTGAAAATAACGAGGAATACCGCTCTGTGAAGATCAATACCGAGTTATACCCGAGCTATATCGAGTTATACCGAGTTTTTTCTAGGAAAAACTCAGTATAACTTTTGTATAACTCGGTATTGCTCGGTATAACTCGGTATTGGGTCTTCACGTGATGGTATTCCTCGTTATTGTTTGGTATTGCTAGGTATTTCTCTTTTTTTGCCGCGATTTGGCCTCCTATCGGACGTAGTAATTGTTCCCTCTTAAGTGGGACCCAATTAAGTGAGGGCTAGGAGGTCTCTTTTAGGTCAGTCGATGATTAATCATATCATTAAGTGCTCTTTCGGGGGTGACAACAAGTGGATACTCAGTTCCAAAAAAAAAAAAAGAGGCATAAATCTTTATTATTTGTTTATTTTAATAACTCATTTCACATGAGTTCTAAAAGTATTTATAAATCTTAGGACTCTTAATCCTTATCTACACATTATGAGCGTTTAAATCTATGAAATAAAATATTAAATAAAATCCTACAATTATCATATGGAATTCTTAACAAAAAAAAAATTATGTACTGGCATGCATCTATATTTCAACAATGAACGAACCTATTCCTCGTAGCAATAATTGAAAAATAGCTCTCTTTTTCAACAGAAATGTGTGATCAAGCAGTGCAATGCATGGGTCCAACCCTCTAAAAAATAAATACTATACTAACAAGGGCATTTTTAATATTTTTGCTTTAATATTATCATCCTATGAACATCTCCAACGGAATGTCAAACGTGGGTATGATGTCGCTCAATCGTTAGAGTCAAACGCCAAATCTTCCATCATTTAAATTTGCGGGTGAAATGGGCAACGTGAATATTAGCATTGTACTGTTCACCTACGCTATTTTGCTCTCAACTGAATTTGGCGAAAAAACGCGCGAAAAGGGAGAATGATCGTTACTTTCACATAAGCACCTAAAATGGAGTTCGGTTGGAGCAGAATTACGGCATTTTAGAATTTTGTTGTATTTTACCGTGAAAAATGGAGTTCTCAGTTGGAGATGTCCTAAGCATCGTTATCAATCCTGCAAGTTCTTATTTCGCAATTCACGCATTATGTTCAAACTTTGATGCCTTATATAATTGAAAAATAAATGATAAAAATTTTCCTCTTATAAATTTAATAGCATTACGTTATAAATTTAAAAAAAAAAATTATTTTGTTATTATTTATATGTGATGATATTATTATTATTATCATCATCTAATTAAAAAAAATTTACCCATTCTAAAAAAAAAAAAGCTGAATCTGCCCCTGGCAAGATGAATGCTTAATTAACATATTTATTTAAGCAGTCAATTATCTAATCATTCACAGAATCTAAACAATTATCCCATGATTGCTCTATATAGGAATTTTTTAGTCGATAAGAACTCAGACCTATTTCATTAGACTTCAAATGAATTAAACAAAATTTTACTTAACCTAATACATAATGGCAAAGACTTGCATATTGTAGAATCTACTAATGGGTGCTAAAGCCATAAACAAAAATGAAAAATCTCAATAGAGAAAAAGATGGCAATCACATTCTTTCCTCATAATAACTGCACAAGTGCAAAATCCTGCTTGGAATTGGAACTATTAGCAGAAACTATGGCTCATAGATCTCACCCTCTTCGAGCAAGTCGTCGTAGACGACAGGTACTCGAATTCTTTCTCGCACGGGCAATCGCCTTTTATGGGGCTCGGCCATCTCTTGGTTTCGCTGCGAGGATGGTAAGTTGTCAGAAGAATCTGAGACTGGACACATTGATGCACCATGAGGATCATGTTGGACCTGAGAAACTACAACATCCTTGCCTGAACTCTGCTTATTTTGGGGTTGCCTAAATTGCTTCTGTAGAAGATGAAAGAATGAGCTGAAAAAAGAAAATTAGAAGAAAAAAAACAAAAGAAAAAGAGGAGAGGGAGGAGTGCCGGATGAATTTAAAATATACAGTATTATGTCATCAAATTTTATATAAAGGACACTTAATTGAGTGAATATTTATTATCAGCACCAGCAGAAGCCTTGTCCCAACTATTTGGAATTGGATTTTTGAATGATACACCTAAAAAGAGTTGGTTAAAAAATATTAGAAATCATCTTTCTTTATTAGATTTAAATGAGAATTTGACTTTTAACCAAACACAATGACGAAAAAAGATTCGTGTAGCCGACCCCACGTAATGGGACAAAGGCTTGTCATTGTTGTTGATGTTGTACAGACGGATTGGTCCAGCGAGGAAGTCTGGCCCAGGTGGGGCTGGGGACAAGGAGAGAGAGGATTAGGGGTGGAGCCCAGCAAAGAATTAATACATTATATTGGGAGGAGATCCTTTCCTAATTGCATAAGCAACATAAATTAAAGATTGAGTTGAATAATGTTGCAAAACCCAGAAACATAAAGTATTAATCTACACTGCTTGCTTACCTCAAACTCCTTGCCCTTTGCCATAATTTCTTTGTATGCATTTGGCTCACGACTCTTTAAAATATTCCATAAAATACCACCACCGGTACGGAATCTCTTTCCATCTGCAGTTTTTTGTCCCCCGCAATGCTGAATGGTATTCACCTAGGTTTAAGAAACAACTTCAATTAAATTAAAGCTCAACAATATTTCAGATCATCATTATCATTAGCCTTATACTACCATTTTAGTTTGGAGGAATTACAAGAAAGGATTTTATAATGAAGATGATAAGGAAATTGAACTGAGATTTATTTTGCCCCACTTGTTTGGTTGGGTAGAAATTTAGTAAAAATTGTTTTGTTTTAGTACTTCTTTGTTTTCTTGATAAGAAATTGAGTTTTTGTTTATTGAAAGGAGGGGCGCTAAATACATCAATCCACACTACTTAGGTAAATCAATTTTCCTACTAATTAAATGGGCGCTAAATACCCAATATGAAATTGAGAATTAAAGTTCATTTTCATCTTGAGAATTAAAATTCAATAAAAGTAATTACAAAAGTAATGCAAAATAAATGAAATTCACAAAGTTCAACTGGTTACATTGGAGTATAGACTAGTGAAATTTGCCAAAGTTACAACTCTTCACTATATCATAACATCAAAATCTAAATCTAATAACAACCATAATCATCATCTATTTCATCCAATATATTACGAACAAGCTTTATGAATTCTTCTTAGAAACTTGTTTCAAAATTCAAAAAAAATCTAGTCAAGCAAAATTTAGATTGAGCACCCTCTAACGATGTTATTTTTTCATGAATGATAATGAGGCAATTATGGCTATAGATATAATGATAGCAAAGAAGTGGTGGGAGGCAAGGATGGCGAGAACAATCAAAATAGAGGAGAGGCAATGATCATGAAGAAGGAGAGAAATGTAAACAAACTTCTTAATTATTATCCAACTTATTGCTTGGATACGAGTTACTGTCAACAATCCCCACTGTAAAATTACATAAAATTCTAATTTAATTCTATGAAATATTTTAGCCAAGCCTTTGATACCAACACTACATCAATGCTTAACAACAAGAACAAAGCATTAACTTCTAAATAAACTAACAGATGAGAAAAATTTTGAAACTGGTAGATTATTTTGCAAGGAGAAATAAGGATTTGGTTCAAGTAAAGTGCATTAAGGATTTATTTCACCAGCTTAACAATAAGACCACACATTTCAAAAGACATTGACATTACTGTCCATTATATAGACCATGCTATAAACAGTGCGCTGCCTAAAAATTCGATGACCTTTGAAGAATAAATCTGATTATTTAGCATTGGATCAGTACCTCTTTCACAAGATCCATCATAGCATAAACTCCAAGACAACCAACTGCATTCCATACTAGATATGACTTCTTCTCTTTTAATTGCTTGCATGTGTTAATCACGAACCTGAGAACAGCAAAATCATAAATTAATCATTGACATTTTCATTAAGCTGAATGTAAACTAAAGCAAAGCGATACATTTTTTCCTATAAATATTAAAATGAAATGGATATAACTGAAAATACTGCAAGAAAATCACAAAGTTCATGAGCTGGTATAATTTTTAGGCATATCTGCTCATTTAATGACAGCTTTAGACAAAATTCCTTCCTGCACTACACCTGCATTAGCAAGAGGACCATGCTGCGCCCTTATGGGAAAACTAGAATTTTGTTCACGCTAGCAGAATAGCTGCTGCTTATTAAAACAGAAATGCAAAATTTTAAAATTAAAAGGATACTGAATGATAACATAAATGTAGGCTCATTAATTGTAAAAAGTTTTAAAGAAAAAAAATTCTCCCAAGATGTTCATAGAAATATATCAGGTTATAAACCTTACCACAGATTTTTATTATGAAATTGTTCTGTAACTATTGGTCAGCTATTGACGAACAGGAAAATTTCAGAGAAGTACACAGGCCCTTGCAACATAGTGCTTAAGCTGTTGGCTTGTCCTATGAAAAGTAAACTTTGAAATCCAAAGGACGACAATTATTCAAATAAATGACATGTAGGCAGTGGGATTCCACTCTTATCTCAAAAAGGAAAATACAAAACAAACTTTTCACAAAAAAAAGAAAGTTGCAAACTTTGAAATTTCATTTTAAAATGTCAACTAATTCCTCTGTAAGTAAGAATTTTAGGAATAAGCAACTGCCTAAAAGAAATTCCTCGGGTGATAAAATGGAGAGATGTGGTAAAAATTCCCAACAGAGAATTGTATAAGCGTAGAAAGGTTCTTTTTAAAGAAAAACTCTGCACCACTTGCCTAGGTGAGTATTATGAAAATAAGACAATAAAATCTTCTTACAACAAGGGCGTCATATATTTTTAGTGCATCTCTCCTTCTCATATATATATATATATATATATTAGAGAAATTGGGTTGAAAAAATCAAAAAAGTTTTTTTTTTTTTGAATTTGCAATACATTCTCTATCAGTTATAGGTCATAGAAAATAAAACAAATGGTACAATCACATGAGAAACAAAATATTTTCAATGAAACAAAAGAACTAGAAACGTTTCATTTGGCTAGCAATAAAAAGTTTTTAAAAAAATCATCAGGAAAATAATCAGGTGCTTTCATTGATGGATAAACAAATTGTGTCTGGAAAGCGTCCCAAAAGAAAACTAAGGTTAAACTAGAGCTTTCTTGAAGTAAAGCATCTCAACATACATACAGTAATGGATAAGATGATACAGAGAACAGCACACTGACAGGCAGGGTAGTGCGGAAAACTAAGCTTGTTAACTCAGACACCACGGTTGAAAAAAAAGTGCAGCTGAATAAACTGTAGAGCATAATACTATAAAGCACTCAAGAAATCCACCCGGAACAGCAGGTCCCTAGAGCTGAAAAAGTAGGAGAAATATGGGTATCATCATCAACGGTAGCAGCTTAAAAGCCAACTGTTTGTATTTTATAGGAGTGGTGCTTATGTGATGGAAGGCCGGCAATGAAGGCACGGTAGTAGAAAGCTAAAAAATCTGTTTCTAGGGTTGTGATGGGGGACAACACAACAACATCAAGTCTTTATCCCACTATGTGTGGTCGGCTACATGAATCCTTTTTCTCCATTATGTCCTATTAAAGGTCAAATTCTTGTTTAAATCTAATAAAAAAAGGTCATTCATAATATTTTCTAACCAAGTCTTTTTAGGTCTGCCTCTACCTTTCTTAATATAAGTCAAATCTAATAGCTCTACTCTCCTAACCGGGCCATTGGAAGGCCGCCGTTTTATGTGACCAAACCATCTAAGGCGACTCTCTCTAATATTATCTTCTACTGGAGCTACTCCAATCTTATCACGTATATGCTCATTTCGTATCCTATCTCTAAGGGTAAAGCCACTCATCCACCTGAGCATCCTCATCTCTGCCACACTTAACTTAGTATTATGCTTCTCTTTTAATGGCCAACATTCAGCAGGGTTGTGACGGGGGACAAAAGCAGAAAAAACACGGCTCAAGAGGCTTAGCATTCAGCACACAGATCTCCTCTCATATGAGAGCCATCCTTAGGCCCAATGCAATTCAATCATCCAACTCCACCCGAACATATTCTTGTTCGATAGGCCTCGTACAGGCTCACGCAAGGCCTCCGATCCCTCCGATCAAATCTGAGGAAAGAGTGCAGGTCTCGCATTCTTGCTTGTCCCAGCCCTAAACCTGTACGAGAGGGAACTCTTGGTTCTTTCCAGACGCATGCAGGAGGCTTTCGCTAGGCTCTGCTTGGTTCCGCCCCAGACGCACGTAAGAGGATCCCTCCCACTCGATCTCTCCTCAATCATGGATGCATAAAGGTCATCATAATTCCGGCAATGAAGGCCAATGGTGGGAACTTGTATTCCTTATAATTCTGTCAATGAAGGCCGATGGAATGACCATTATTCATCAGAATTCCAACAATGAAAGATGGTGGTGAGATGGCTCATTGTCACCATCATAATCATCAATCCATTTCCAAAAATGCTTTACGACAAAAACAACCTATACAATACTCAACTCCTCACCTTTTCATGTTTCTTATGTTGAGAAGTCCCCTTCCTTCGACAAGCTCTCAACTAGAGTCTCAATGGAATGGAGTATGTATCGAGCAGGCAAGCCAGGATATGAAATTGATGCCATTTCCTCAACCCGCGCCACATACAAACCTGGTACCAAGCTCCTCTTGCATTGCTCGCAGAGTAGCATCTTCCACTGTCTCTTACCAAGCCGATGAGAGACGGTGGCCACGCATGGGTCAATGTAGCTGTGGGAATAGGAGGTGAGGCTGAGGATGTCACATGTGTTACTCGACACCTTAGCAAGGTCGATGCTCGTCTGGTCCTCCATCGCACTGATTGCATTCTGGATCATACTCGGCGCCATTCTTGTCTCTTCCTACTTCACCCCCTTTCAACCTTCCTCTTCTATACATCTGAGCCACTTCGCAAGCGATGCTCTTCGAAGTCGTCCAAAAGATCTTTGATCTCCTTGTCAATAACTCTGGTTAGTGGGATCCTCGCATTATCACAGCAAAACCTCAAATCTGATTCAAACTCCAATCGGCTCTGATCAAATCATTGAGATCCAACCGACAACCAAAAAGATAGAAAGATTCCAAGAACAAGGGTGTGGATCTATTTCTGAAATGGATGTTCAAATGAGATAGCCGGATTTCATATTGGAATCCAACTATGACACCTATTCTCTCTCTTACTTAGTGTCATGCCAAGCTTTCAATACTTCTTTCCTTTACCGGTTGTGATCTCGCCCTCGTGCAGTTCAGAAGTTCTCCTGCAACATGAAGATTATCGGTGTTCGATACTTCAAACTCGTCGACCAGTAAACTCAACCTTCAACAGTCCCCGCGGCACCGACGGCCATGGCACCCACGATTTCTCAACCGACGACGGCAACGTTGTGCCCGACGCCAACGTTATAGGTTATGCCAACGACACGGCCAAGGGCGGCTCTCCTCGAGCCCGCCTCACCGCCTACAAGGTTTGTTGGCCTCCAGTCAACAGAGGCGAGTGCTTCAACGCTGACATTCTTGTTGGCTTCAAAGCCTCTATTAAAGAGGGTGTCAATTTCCATTTTGTCTCCCTTTCTCATGTGGATGTAGGGGTCCCGCTCACAACTGCCCAGCCCCTCCAAACCGTACGCACAACAACTTTTCAATCACTCGTTCCTTGCTCGATTCAGCTCCAACACACGCAGAAGGAAGAAAACTCAATAATTGTGCTAAAGTTCACATGATTTCCTCTCCCGCCTCAAAAAAACATAAGCCACTCACTCAATCAGCCAAGGCACATGCAAACAAAGCTTGTTCGACTCCTTGCTTGTGCTAGACCCGCCCCCACGCGGCCACGCATGCAAAAGTCGCTTGTCTCTACTCAAGCACGCACACAGGAAGCTCGCGTTGGGGACTCTCGCTTGTACTGTCCGGTCGCATGCACGCGATAAGCTCCATCCACTTAACTCCACTCCCACTCAATTATGCTCGCACACGCATGGAGGACCGCACGCAGGGAGATTCAGCCCCGATCTCTTTGGCTTTCGTCTGCTCACTGGAAGACATGAAGGAGTCACATATCTCTCCTGCTCACACTCACTCCTCTAAACGCAAGAAGCAAGAAGAAGCTACCCTCATCTCACTAGCTCTCTTTTTCTCATTCCATCTCAGATGCCTGCATGCAGGAACCGAATGCCTTGCTCTGATAACATGTTAAAATTCAGAGAATCTGAGAGGGAATAGGCTTTAATTTTATTACACAAAACAATCCATATTTATAGATCTATAAATGGTATTTTAATAAAGAAGCAAATAACTACGGAATCATTCATAATTGCCTTAATATAATCCTTCCTAAATCAGCCAACCAAATATAGAAGTTCTCCTGCAACAGGAAGCTTAACAGTGCTGGATACTTCAAGGGCTACGCAGCCATCATCAGCCCACTAAACTCAACCTTCAACAGTCCCCGCGACACCGACGACAATGACACCCACACTTTCTTGACAGTCGGTGGCAACTTTGTGCCCAACGTGAACGTTCAAGGCTATGCCAACGACACAGCCAATGGCAACTCTACTCGAGCTCGCCTCGCCGCCTACAAGGTTTGTTGGCCTCTCATCAACCAAAGCGAGTGCTTTGACGTCGACATTCTTATTGGCTTTGAAGCCTCTATTAAATAAGGCGTTCATGTCCTCTCCGTCTCCCTTTCTCATGTGGACACAAGAGTCCTACTCACAACAGCCCAATCCCTCTAGACTGTAAGCACATCAATTTTTCAACCGCTCGTTTCTTGCTCGGTTCGGCTCCAACACACACACGAGGAAGAAAACCCAATAAATGTGCTCAAGTTCCCACAATTTCCTCTCCATCCTAAAAAAATATAAGCTCCCCACTCGATAGACCAATGCAAATGCAAACGAAGCTTGTTCGACTCCTTATTTGTGCTTGACCCGCCCCCCACGCACATAGAAGCCACTCGTCTCCGCTCAAGCACGCACACAAGAATGTCAAGCACACAGGAAGCTCGCGCTCGGGACTCTCGCTCGTCCCATACGGACGCACGCACGCAAGAAGCTCCGTCCACTTGACTCCACTCCCTCTCAGTTTCACTTGAGCACGCAGCGAGCTTCAGCCCCAAATCCCTCTTGCTCTCGGCTGCTTGCTGGAAGGGACGAAGGAGTCTTGTATCTCTCCTGCTCACACTCACTCCTCTGAACGCAAGAAGCAGGAAGAAGCTGCCCTCGTCTCACTAGCTCTCCTTTTATCGTTCCATCTCAGATGCCCGTAAGCAGGAAGCACGCAGGAACCCAATGCCTTGCTCTGATACCATGTTAAAATTCAAAGAATTGGAGAGGGAAAAAGGCTTTAATTTTACCATACAAAACTATCCATATTTATTGATCTATAAAAGATGTTTTAATGAAGGAAAAAATAACTATGGAATCATTCATAATTCCCTTAATATAATATTGGCTTTACAGGGAGGAAACTAGCCTGTTGATGTCGGTGATATTGGCATTAGAACCGCTCTTTCTCCTCTTCTTCTTGTTCCTCTTCCTTCTTGTTGCCCCCATCGCATTATCGCAAATAGTTTCACCGCCTCCATTGTTGCAAGTTTCCTTACAGCCTCCACCACCAAAGCCGCAACCGCCGCCGATTCCGGGGCTGCTTCCGCCCAAAGAATCCGCCTCTCCGGCGAATCGGCCGTTTTCCATGAGTTCCGCTTCGGCCATCTCAACGTCATCGTCTAGGGTTTCCTCCCCAACGTCGTCGCCCAACGAAACGCATTCCCCTTCCTCCTCCATCGGGGGAAACCAAATTACACGATGAGGGCCCTATCGGCCATTTAACTTTGAGCCGGGAAAGCCGCTAGCACCCGGTCGAGTAACAGCGGAGTCGAACCGCAGCCTCTGCCCAATGCCAATAGAAAGTTAATTAGAAATTTGTAAACACATTTCCAAAGTTCAATTTTTTTTTTGTTAACAAAATATATTATTTTCTTTTATTTGTAGTTAACACCATACTTTTTTAAATCTTGTATGAAAAGTTTCTTAGCTTTAAGTTGATAAATTAATTAAAAAAAATTAAAATTTAATTATAAAAAATAACAAGTCTTATAAAAAAGAAGAGAAATCCTCTAAAAATTAAATGTTCTTCTCGACTATCTCCAACAAGCTTATTAAACTAATATTTTTTACTACCATATATGTCATCTAACTTAGTTGTCTCGTCTAATTAACAAATTGTTTATTAGGATAAATTATTACGCGCGAAGTCCGAACGTAGGACTACGTCCGTACTCTAAACAAATGAAGACGTGTTAAATACACAAATGTGATGTATTGTTGTGTATTAGCTGTGTATTGAATGTATAGTATAATAATTTCTAGTTTAGTTGCGAGTTACAAAAGATATAAAAATGGTCGGGCTATCATTGTGGCTCATGTTTATTGGCAATGTGTTATTTTATCATGCTTTACTCTAAGTGTGGCACGAATGATGCATTAGGCATGATTTATCCTTATTTACAATATTTCATTCAGCCTCTTCCTTATATTTATCTAAGGATTACACATAAAAATTAGCCTCTTCCTTAATAATCAATCACCCAATATTTCCTTTTATTCACATAGCATCATTAACTCTATGATACCCTGCATATTAAGGTCATTATATCATTTAACATACTATTGAGCACACTTAGATCTAATAAAATAGTATTCCACGTTTTGCATGACTAGGCAAGATAGGAGTTCATGTTTCCACAATGGTATTCATGCTTCTTTATTTTCTACCATAATTATTGATCGTCACTGCCTTGGTACAAACACGTCATCCTCCCACTATATCAACTAACATATTTAATGGTGCAATTTATTTCTTTTTAGCTTGTGTGTGAGCAAAAACAATCGTAAATATGCTAACTCAATCCCTTTTATAAAGAACATTTGAATCTTGGATTACATATGCTTAAAAAGGAGGATTCCTTCAACAACATTTTGCATGTAGGTTATAACAAATTCTAACTTGAATCCTTGAAGAGTGCTCTCTCTCTCTCTCTCTCTCTCTCTCTCTCTCTCTCTCTCTCTCTCATCCATGCTTTATCAATATCTTATTTCTATTCATATCACTATGTAAATAAGTTCAAACTTACCTTTTAACTAATTGTAGTATTAGCCATTAAAATATCTGATAAAATGTAGATATATGAGGGTAAATATTCATATATTTATAATTTTAATATAATTGTAATATCAACTATTAAAACTAATATTTATTTATTCGTGAACATGTACAACAACAAACCTTTGTCCCATGATGTGAGCTCAATTGTGTCTTATTAAGAGTCAAATTATTTTCAAATCTAATAAAAAATATCAAACCTTTTCATGTCTGCCTCTACTTTTCTTAACATAGAGCAAATCTAATATATAAGCTCTCGTAATTGGATCAACGAAAGGACAACATTTTATACGACCAAACCATTTAAGGTGATTCTCTCTAATCTTATCTTCCACTGGAGCTACTCCAACCTTTTCACATATCTACTTCTTTCTCATATGCTCTCCAAGTGTAAAGTCACTCATCCACCTAAGCATCATAATCTCTGTAACATTAAACTTAAAATTTATGTTTCTCTTTTAATGGCCAACATTCTACACTATAAAAACATTTTAGGTCTCACAACCATTTGATGATGTGTTCCCTTAAGTTTGCCCTTAAGTTTGAGGGGTACTTTTAAATCACACAACAAACAATGCACTTCTCCACTTTATCCATCCAACTTGAATTCTACTAAAAATATTATGATCTATTTCACCACCACCTTAAACAATCGACATGTGATATCTAAAATGAGCATTCTTTTTAATGACTTGATCAACCAATGTCACAATACCAATATATCTAATACCACTATAATTATACTACATGTATTCAATTTTACATCTACTTAAATGAAACCTTTTAGACTCTAAGGTTACGTTGACCTCCATAATTCAAAATTTTTACCAACTCCCTCTCTAGCCTTATCAGCAAAGATGATATAATCAGCCAAAAAAAATAAACAAAGTTACATTCTTATACAAATGTCTAGTAAGAACATTTATAACTAAAACAAAAGGATACAAGCTTACGACTAATTCTTGAGGTAAACCCAAAAAAATATGAAAAAATTGTTCAAATCACATTGTGTTTGAACACAAGTAATAACTCCTATATACATATTCTTAATGACTTGAGTCTAAGCAATATTAACTTATTTTTCTAGAACCCTCTACAACACTTATCTTGAAATTTTCTCATATATTTTTATTAAATTAATAAACATCATATGTATATTCCTCTCACTCTATCTAGACTTCTCAATCAAATCTCTCAACAAATATATAACTTCCATAATATACCTACCTAGCATGAATCTGAACTGATTCAGAGAACCATTAGCATCACTTCTAGGGTTGCAAGCGAACCAAGGATTCGCTTCATAACTTATGCTCAATTACTCTGTCATGATTTTAATGTATATATGTTAACTTAATTCATCTATAATTCACACACAAATGTGCATCACATTTATTCTTAAAAAATAGTTCACAAAATTAATTGTATTCTCAAAATATTTATTGAAGAGTTTATCAAAATATCTCATACACCTCTGTTGAATATTCTCTTTTAAGAAAATCATTTTTTATCTTCATGTTTAATGCACTTCTGTTGAACTAAATCCTTACTATTTTAATCATTTTGTTTGGCTAAGTTATTTATGAATCTTTCGACATCCACAATATCAATTTATTTTATAAAAATAAATTATCTGCATCGCATGGTAATTTCTTAGACTACCTATAGGCCCTTCTATATATTTCCTTTTTTTTTGGATTTTATCTGAACCATTTTTATAAACAAATATTCTTATATATGAATATGTATATACATACAAATTAGTATCGTTGAATTGATATTAATTTTTGTGTATACAAAAAATGTTTAAGATTGTTGAGTCCTGGAACATTCGCGGTGTTAGAGAGATATAAAGTTTAACGTCCTAATTTTGTACAAAGATACAGCACACAAACGAATAAAAGAGTATAGTGCATCATGCATAAGAGACAACAGAATTTTTAGGTGAAAATTTCCAAAAAGGGGGAAAATTTATAGGGTCATGCCCAGTTGAAATGATTCCACTAGTGTTGGTGGTTGGTTACAAATAATGCCATTTCTCGGAGGAGGGTGTTTGCTCGATGAAACAAATACATATTATATAGAGCATATTATATAGTTGGAAAATTACATAATAGAAGTTCTCAATATAGTGTTGTCATGTTCGTTTGGTTGGTAGGACAATAGTCGGATAAGGATGATGGTTAGAAGAACCATAGTTGGTAGGCGATAGAGGTTGAAAGGCCATTAGTTAGTGGCGCGACTAAGGTCGAAAAGATTATTGGCAGACAACGTTAGTCAAAGGGGGCCGTAGTCGACAAGCGAAAGAGGTTTGAAGGACTGTAGTTAGGCGACACTGGTTGGAAGGATCGTAATTGGCGGGCGATGGAGGTCTGAAGGCACGTATTTAGGGTGATGCTAGTTCGAAGGATCGTAATCGTCGAGCAAAGGAGGTCGGAAGGTCCGTAGGTGGGCGACGATGTTCGAAGGGGGCATAAGCGAACGGCTATGGTCGGAATGATCGTATTCAGCGGGTGATGGAGGTCGGAAGTGTCAGCCAGCATTTCATATATTAGATTATTTCTCTTATTTACATAATTACTTGTAATTCTTTTATATAAGCAGCTCTGTATCTCTGTTATGAATAAGATTTTATTTTCTCTTCTTTCTCACGGTTGCCCTCCGCCTAAGCTCTCTGCAACTCTTTCTTCTTGCCATTCTTACATGGTATCAAGAGCCATCAATGGGGGATCAAGAATCTGAAACCTCCATCCCTCCCTCTTCTGCAAAAATCGCTGAGGCGTCTTCTTCCGCCGAGCTTCTCATCCCAGCTTCCTTGAAATTTCTCATTTCCAACATCAATAACTTGCTTCCGCATCCCCTCGCCGCCGACAACTATGCAATATGGCGTCTCCAAATTCTACAGCAATTCACGGCAACAGGTTTTGCCGGACATCTTACAGGCAATAATCCACCACCGGCGGAACCGAATTATAAAGATTCCAACACATGGCATCTCGTAGATAGCAATTTGATTTCCGCTTTTGTTGCCACGATTTCACCATCTATCCTACCCTATGTCATCACCTCCACCACCGCCCAAGAAGTCTGGACAATCCTCGAGCATTGCCTACAACCAACGAGTCGTTCTCGAGTCATTCAACTCAAGAATGAACTACATCATATCCAAATGAAGGATCTCAATATGCAACAATATCTTTCTCAAATCAAACAGCTCGTCGACAACATTGCCGCGTCCGGTTCGAAAGTAGAACCGGAAGACATTGTTCTCTATATTCTCAACGGACTTCCTTCAACTTACAACTCGTTCAAAACGGTAATTAGAACGTCCTCACTTCCCGCCGATCTTGATAACATCTATTCTTTATTATGCAGTGAGGAGCTTCATGTAAACCAAGAAATACTCAAAGATGCAAATATCGGATTGGCTCTGACTGCTCTTCATGCTACATCACAAAATTCAACTCGGGGATGCAACTTCAAACAGAATTTCAAGAATTCTTACTCAACGCCAAGAAATCCCGCACCCGCTCAACCGACGTCTGGAGCTGCATCTAGCAATAACCCAATACCATCTTGCCAAATCTGTGGCAAACCCAACCACATTGCGCTCAATTGCTGACATCGTTGCAACTTCAAATACGCTCCCACCATCACCAACGGACCTCGAGCGATGCTTTCCCAACTATCGCAATATCCGAATCAAGACTGGGTTCTTGACTCAGGTGTCTCCACTCACCTCACACCGGAGAGATCCAATCTACTAAACCAGTCCGTTTATCAAGGCATGGACTCGGTTTCCATAGCCAACGGGTCCAACTTACAAATTCAAAACTCCGGCCAAGGGATTATCCCTCTGCCGGATTCAAACTGTAAGCTACACCTTTGTAACTTGCTTCACGTACCTTCACTCACTCATAATCTACTTTCCGTTTCTAAATTAACTACAAACAATCGCATTTCCATTACTTTTAACGCTAATGGTTTTGATATTAAGGACATTCAGGATCAGCGTCTACTGCTTCGTGGACAGCTTATCAACAAATTATACCACATCACAGCAGCTCTGACACGCCACCATCCAGCTCTGCAAACGACCGTCTCCTCCAGTCACTTGTGGCATGCTAGACTTGGTCACCCTCATCGACATATTCTCAAAATTATTGCAAATAACATTTCTGATATTAGAAACATTTCTTTACAATTTCTTTGAAAATCTTGTAACGTGGTGTGAAGATCTGAAATCTGCTCCAGGATCGTCCAGGACGATTTGGGATCGTCCTGGGCGAGCGGGATTCATCCCGGGTCGGGTCGGGTCGTGACACGTGGCCAAGAGCTACAAGCTTAGTTTCAATACTAATAATTATGTTACATCTATGCCATTTGAACTTATACACGTGGATGTCTAGGGTCCGGCTCAAGAACCAATGTTAAATGGTCATCGATATTATGTCGTCTTTATTGAAGATTTCACTATATTTTTTTGGATTTACCTAATGCATTCTAAACAAGAAACGTTCACCAATTTTAAGCTATTTTGCAGTCTTATTAGCAATCAGCATTCAGCTAAACTGAAGCAATTTCGCTCTGATGGAGGAGGCGAGTTCACTAGCCATGCGTTCCAATAATACCTTCAAGAAAACGGCATTCTTCATCAATTGAGTTGTCCTCACATGCCGGAACAGAACGGGATGGCCGAGCGCAAACATCGCTATCTTATTGAACTCACTCGCACGCTTCTACATGCATCCAACCTACCCAACAAATTCTGGGCGGACGCTCTTTCAACTGCAAATTACTTAGTTAATAGCTTACCCTCTAAAGCTACTGCCCAATCCCTTTTTCAACTCCTCAACGAGAACCTCCAAACTACTCGTACCTACTCACATTCGGATGTCTCTGATATCCCTGGCTTAAACCGTACACTACAAACAAATTAGATCCAAGATCTCAAGAATGTATATTTCTTGGCTATTCTCCGATTCACAAAGGTTACAAATGTTACAACATTCGCACTAATAAACTACACATTTCTCGGCACGTGGTGTTTCATGAGACTATATTTCCTTTTCCTCACTCTATTGCTTCTAACAAGAACATCATGATACATGATCAGACTACTACCTCACCCCTGTTGCTTATACCCACGTATGTTGCCTCTAACCAACCATCCGGGCCTCCCCATTCGGTCTGTTCCGCGCCATATCACATTGCAACTACTATGCAGGATCATACACAAGCATCAAATCCCTCTCCCACTCGATCGGCTGGCCAAAATACCAAGCGCATCGCTCAACCTCAAACTCATCCGATGCAAACCAGATCAAAATATGGTATCACCAAGCCCACTAAGATTTTTACTATGTTCAGCAATGCCGACCATACTCCTGCAACATATCGTCAAGCTGCCCAATGCACGCATTTGGAAGCTTCTATGGCCAATGAAATAAATGCTCTACAACGTCAACACACCTGGTCACTTGTACGGCTCCGACCGACCAGCCCATTTTAAGATGCAAATGGACCTTTAGAACGAAGCTGAAACATGACGGTCAAGTTGATAAATACAAAGCCCGCCTCGTCGCATTAGGCTACGATCAACAATTCGGCATAAACTTCAATGAAACCTTCAGCTCAGTGTCAAAAATGCCAACAATAGCATGCTTCTTGCGCTTGCTCTCAACTGACAATGGCCCATGCAACAACTTGATATATCAAATGCCTTACTACACAACAATCTACCGGAAGACATTTACATGCGCCAACCACCTTGGTTCTTGGACAAAGATCAACCGACGGCTGTCTGCAAACTACACAAGTCATTATATGGCTTAAAACAAGCACCGCGTCAATGGTTCCAAAAACTAACCGGGTTTCTCCAAACACGTGGATTCAGGTTTAGTCATTCTGATCCCTCCTTACTAATATCTCACAAAAATAATATTCATCTCTACCTCCTAATCTACGTCGACGACATTCTTATCATAACAACGACACCGTCGTTCAATCAATCATCCAAGAAATGCAATATCAATTCACTGTAAAAGAGCTAGGCCAGATAAACCTATTCCTCGGCATCCACGTCCAACACACTCGCTCGGGTTACTTCCTCACACAAGAAAATTATGCAGCCAAACTTCTACATGATTCCGAGTTTGCCGATTGCAAACCTGTTCCTACTCCGTTCCATCCTGCACCAAAACACACTCATCAGGACAATCAACCGTTTCCAGATGCCTCTCTCTGCTGCTGCCTAGCCGGATCCTTGCAATGCCTCACCATAACACATCCGGACTTGGCTTATGCTACAAACCGAGTATGTCAACATATGCAACAGCCGACACTTCAAGATTACCAATCTCTTAAACGAGTTCTAAGGTACATAAAAGGCACCTTAAAACTCGGTCTACCCGTCACTACATGTTCTCTTCAACTCTGATCATACACCGATGCTGACTGGGCATCCGACTCCTTCGACCGAAAGTCTATCTCCGGGTTTTGCACCTTCCTAGGATCAAACTTAATCTCTTAGTCCGTAAAGAAACAAGTGACTATCGCACAATCTTCAACGGAGGCCGAATACAGGGCACTCTCCGCAGCCACTTCCGAAGTGATATAACTCCGTCGACTTGCGGAAGAACTTGATATCCCGCAAAGCTCTCCTACAACATAAGCATCCAGCACATTCCGTCCAAAGAACAGATTGTCGACATTCTGACAAAAACATTCTCCTCTGCTCGCTTCAACGAACTTCGTTCCAAATTAACCATATGTTCCACAAATGATTAATTTGAGGGGGAATGTTAGCCAGCATATCATATATTAGCTTATTTATCTTATTTACATCATTACCTGTAATTCTTTTATATAAACAGCTCTGTATCTCTGTTATGAATAAGATTTTATTTTCACTTCTTTCTCACGGTTGTCCTCCGCCTAAGCTCTCTGCAACTCTTTCTTCTTGCCATTCTTACAGGAAGGACCGTAGTTGAAGGACGGTAATGGAGAAAGACTAGTTAATGGCTGCCAGATGTGGGTGTGAGGACGATGGTATGGGGGAAAGTCAATAATGATGATCTAGTGGTGCATATTCGTCGGTGGATGTGCTGGGTGAAACTCCAGGATTCTTCAAACCTTAGAGCACTTCTCTTCTTCATACTCCCTCTTCATGTGAAGAATGATGATATATTTATAGTTTTTTGAGAGTTGCATAACTAGTAAATATGAAGATGATATAGGGTAGATTTGGAGTGTTTTATCGGACAACTCATGAGTGCCATATCAAAAAAAATTGTGAAGTATCAAAGATATATATTTAATGTAATTTTTTAATATATAAGAGGAAATTTAATATAATTAAGTTAACTAGTTTAAATCGAAATTGTTTAAAAAAATTACACGTATAGATATTTATTTTATACTCAAGTTCATCTACCCACTACAAGTACTCCGTGTACTTCGCCAGGCCTAAACGCCAAACCCGAGTTGGTGCGAGGGCAAAGCTCGAGCGACACAGAGGTGTTTATGGAGGAATCATCCGGCGGCGGCGGCGGCGGCGGGGACTCCGATCAATTGCAGGGCCCGAGGGCATCGTCTTATAAGGGAAAGTCTTGCAAAGGTTGCCTCTACTTCTCCTCAGTTCTCAAAGCAAACGCGCGCAACCCTGTCTGTTTCGGCATCAGTCGGACTCTTCCCCAAGGTTAACTTTTCCTTCTATTTGCTTTCTTCTATTTCTCTCCATCTCTATATGTTTTTATCTTTTGGAATCTGATTGGTAAGCTTACTTCTTTGTTCTACTCGTTGGTTAATATCGATTTAAAAAAGTCGCTTCAGTTCTTAATGGACCTCTATTTTTGTGTTTCTTGTGCTGTTTTAGACTGGTTGAACAGATGTTTCCCTTCACCTTTTTCTATTTCACGTTTCTATTACTTCATGTGGCTGGTTTGCTTCAAGCAGGGTTTAAATAAAGTAGCGTTTTAGTACATATCGAGAGGATTAAAACCTGAAAGCCATATCGGTACCTATCTTTAAGTATTAGGCATAGTAGATACCTTCTGGTGTCTGGCTCAATTCTCGTGGACCTCATCTCTCACGAGAGGGAAGACTGCACCCATGTAATTGGATTAATAATAAAACACGCTCCTCCATGATGGCAGTTGACTCAATCATCTCATCATGCTGCTCAGTTGCTGCTATTTCAAAATTTTTGTGACCTTTTCTCTTTTTCATCTTCTGAAGATTCAGCCTCCTTTGCATCCATTTCTCTTGCATGAATTTCGTTCTCCTGAATACTAGCATGGTCCTCTTGGGTACTCACTAGATCCTGTGAAGCCCTAATTGCCCTCTTGATTATTCTTGCTATTCTTTTGGGCGGTTGCATATGTTGGAAACATTAACATTGAGGAGATTTATTTTCTTTATTAACTTTGTAATGCCATCTTCTTGGGCAGTTCAACAACTGTTAGAAATTATCAAATCGACTGTTCTTCTACTATTTTATGAGTTGAGGTGGAGTTTTTATCTTTAATTTGATTTTTAGGAATCACACCCATGGGTAGGGCTGTTTTAGAGATGAGGATGCTCAGGTGGATGAGTGGCTTCATTCTTAGAGACAAAATGCATAACGAGTATATACGTGAAAAAGGTTAGAGTAGCTCCAGTGACAGATAAAATTAGAGAGAGTCACCTTAGATGGTTTGGACACATAAAACATCGGCCTTCTGAAGACCCAGTTATGAGTGTAGGTGTATTGGATTTGGCCCTGTTAAGAATGGTAAAGGTATACCTAAAAGAATTGGCTAGAAAATATTAGAAATGATTTTTTTTTTATTAAATTTAAGTGAGAGTTTGACCATTAATATGAGACAATGGAGATAAAGAATTCATGTAATCGACCCTACGTAGTGGGATGAAAGTTTGATGTTGTTGTTGTTGCACCCATGGGTAGGGCTTTGGTCGCTTGTGTGCTCATTGGATATTGTGTGGAGCTATTATTCTTTTCTCGAGCACTCTTGCTATTCTCTTGAGCTATTGCATTTACTAGGAACATCAACATTGAGGAGATTTACTTACTTTCTTTAATAATTTTGTAAGACTATCTACTTGAATAGTATGCATAAAACGTCGACCTTCCGATGGCTCGGTTAGGTGAGTAGATATATTAGATTTGACATATGTTAAGAAGGATAGAGGTAGACTTAAACAGTCTTCGTGAGAACATAATAGAAATGACATATCTTTATTAGATTTAGATGAGAATTTAACTCTTAATTGGAAACAATGGAGAAAAAATGATTCATAGTGGGATAAAGGCTTGATGTTGTTGTTGTATCTATTTGAATAGTTCAACAATTATTATCAATAGTCAAATCAATTGTTCTTCCACTCTTCTATGAGTTGAGCTAAAGGATATCTCTTTAATTAGATTTTGAGGAATCACACGCATGAGTAGGGCTCTGATTTCTCGACTTACCTTCAATTCTTTCAATCAACATGCAATGATTCATGCTTTAACACAACAAATGATTTGGAATTAGATGTTGAATGAGCGTTATTGATGAGCATTCCTTTCTCTTCTATTTTAGGTGCAAGGAATTTATGTGTGTTTCAATAACTAAGGCTATGGGTTTTTTCGCTACTTGGAACACCAATAGATTACTGAGGTTATGAGAGTAGTTTGGCATACAATTTAATCATAGAAAGTAAAAGCATAAAGAAGATTATTGGAGAGTTTCTAAAGTGGCGCCTATTGTAATAATAAACTTTAATATTGAACTTTCCTTTTTGTATTACATGTTGGAAAAAATTGAAAACACTAGGTGATAGAAGAAGCAAGATTAAAGAGGTGCACCTAAGGAGGGAAGATTGATATTAAACATAGCTGAAGATGATTGAATGAACTCTACCTAGTTGGAGAAAATGTCTCATGATTGGCTTTCTCTTACCTTGTTCTTGCTTGGATCTTGCCTTTCTTATATTCCTAGGATGTCTCAGTTTGTGAAGAGGGTGGCCGAGGATGCTAAAGTTTCCAAGTAGCTTTGTGCCTTTAGTTATACGAGTCCAATGATTTCCTCTATTTCTATTTGCTACGATTACCCTAAAATAAAATCTTGATCTATCTAGTTGTATCGAAAAATATGTAATTATCATGACTAAGTTTGAAATCTTTTGTGCTATTTTTCTTTGATGAGTTTGTTTGTCTATATTATAGGCATACCATATTTGTGTTATGTCTACTAGTAGAAGGTTTTTTTTTATAATTTAATAAATATAAATTCCAAGTTTTCTTCATCATTTTCTTCTCATCAAATTAGTTATAGTGTATTAATTAGGAAAAAACAAGTAATAATGTTATTCTTGCATCCATATTATTACTATTTCTTCATCCATGAATCATACATATGATTTACATGAAGATATTGGCTTTAAATTTCCTATTAATTATGATAATTACATAGTGGGATAAATGCTTGTTGTTGTTGCATAATAATTATAAATTTATTGAATGTATGAAGACATTTTTAATTTAAACCTCCCAATAAAGTAATGATCTAGTCTTTAAAGGTTTCCTATGTGAATCCTTAAGAAATTATTGCTAAAAAAATATGACCATAGCATGTCGTGCAATGAATTTGGGGCCAATGCTTTGAAGTTAGAAGTCTTAGAAAATTTTAGAATTAGTTTCATTTTTAATGTATCTGATTTGGCTTATGTCATGAATTGCCAACCAATTTCCTGGGTTATCTCTTTCCCGTCCTTTAGGATTAACATTCTACATATTATTTGCACGATTGTTTTATACGTTGATATTGATATTGTTTTTAAGTTGGCGATGTGATTAAATTGTATCCACTTTTTTTGGTGGATAAAAATTATATATTATAAAGTAGAATCCCAAATCTATAGATGATGATTCATTGATATTTTTATTGAAAAGCTAACATTTATACTTAAATATGCTAGATTACATTCAACTAAACAATTTATCCTAGTTGAAATTTTTAGTTAGACATAAATTTATGTGAAATAAACTATAGCAATCTAGGGTATTTCTAGCTTTTCTTTTGTTATTCCTCATACGATTACTCCTTTTATGACGTTATTTTTGACCCCCTCCTGCTTTGACTTCTATTCGGTCTTACCTTGTGATCCCCAATTTATGTTGCTCTTTTTATGTTCAAGCTTATGTTGTGTTTACTTGTTGCTTATTTGAGTTTGACTTTAAAATCTTCTAGGAACTTTAACTTGTGTAGCTTTTGTTATGTGAGTCCATTTGCTTATTTTGACACCTTGTATTTTGCAGCTTCAAATCCTTTGTTTCGTGCTTTTCTATTGCACGAATACATTGTTTCATCTTATACTATCTATCTATGGTAGCTCCAAGAGCTGAGCCATTAAGGACACCATTCTTGGGTTTCTTCTCTTCAAGGTTTGTTAAGGAGACTTTTTAACTGGCTTCATGATTATAAATAAAATTTAACATTGGGAATTTGAATAAAATTATTATTGGATTTACCTTTGCTTATGGGATTTAATTCCTTGATCTAATGAAAGAATTGTAGATTTTGTGCGGCTTGTCTTTCTGCTGAATTCTTTCCTTTATATTTTTTTCTTCTTTTAAAATCTATTCTTGGTTTGAGCGCATGATTGATTTTAATCATATATAATATAAATTAGATTTTAGAGTTCTATCAATTTCAAAGTACTTGCCATGTCTTTCTTGATTGTGAATTTATTGTCATTTTTTTTTCTAGTAGAAGGTACTTGATTTTCATCTGAATTAGTTTCTATTGAATTTTGTTTTTTTATTTTCAAATATTGTTTTAAAGATTAATAATTTATCATAAAAATTTTACTAAATGAGTATATATGTGCAAAGGTTGGAGTAACTCCAGTGGCAGATAATATTAAAGAGTGTCATCTTAAATGGTTTAATCACATAAAGTGTCGGCCTTCCAATGACCCGGTTAGTAGAGCATATGTATTAAATTCGACTTATGTTTAGGAAGGTAGATGTAGAACTAAAAAGACTTGATTAGAAAGCATTAGAAATGACATTTGTTTATTAAATTTAAATGAGAATTTGACTCTTAATAAGACACAATAGAGAAAAATGATTCATGTAGCTGACCCCAGGTATTGAGATAAATTCTTCATGTAGTAGTTGTTGTAGTATGATTTTCTTACATCTCCATGTCAAATCTGTATTAGAATTCCTAGACTTAACATGCACATATCAAATACCTCATTGCAAATTTGATAAAAATCGAATTATTATCATATGTGATGTAAATTGACTTTTTAATTTGGTTTTCTGTACTATTTTTGTGAAGTTTTGATACGTTCCAGCCATTGGGTTTATGTTTTGCTTCCTATTGGCTCAACTGTTGTTCAATCTTCAAGTAGTCCAATTTGTTTGTTGAGTTGTTGTTGATGGGCCAATTTGTGGATTTTCGGGTTATTAAATTGGTTCATAATTGGAGTTGCTTGGCTACTGGTTTTGTTTTTGATGCCGTCAACTCTTTCAATTACATTGTCAAATGTGCAGCACGGATGAGTGTCGTTTGTCTTATCCTCATGATCTATGCATAACTATTAATTGCACGTGGTTTATCCACTTTGGGTTTTTTAGTTTGTGGTTATTCCGAAGTTCCGCCATCTTCTGTAACATTCAAAAGCGTATGTTGATGTTTTGTTTTCAATTATTGCTGTTGATTTTGACTTCATTTATTTCTACTGTTTAGCGGCAGTTTATTTTTTTTTGGTAGGCGGTGTTGTATTCCAATGGAGTTTCGGTCACATGCACGTCATTTAATAGTTCAGGTTTTATTTGAATAAAATTTTAGATTTTAATTATCAATCTTATATATGCCAGTTAGCTGTATGATTCCTTCAAGTGCAGTTCAAGTTCGACTAACTAATTATGTGAAAACTTACCTACTTGTTTCTTGGCTATGCATATATTTTGTTCACATAGTGATCTGTTTTCTTTTTCTTTTATTTTATAAATATTTGTTATTGGCTTTGCTAGAGTTTGTTTTTTGGGTCATATTTGATACAAGTGAATTTCAGTTGAGATGTAAAAATTTAACTGTTTGTTAAATTTTCATTGTTCAAATTTCTATTTGATTTCTTTGGATTTAATTGATTATTGCGTTTTATATTTTAGATATGTTGGATCTATTGAACGCATCGGGCTTGTTCTGTGATAGAAAAGTTTCCCTCAAATTTAAGGGAAAATTCTATACGATGGTGGTGAGACATGTGGATGAGTGGCTTTACTCTTAGAGATAGGATACAAAATGAGCATATTCGTGAAAAGGTTGGAGTAACTCTAGTGGAAGATAAGATTAGAGAGAGTCACCTTAGATGGTTTGGTCATATAAAGCGGCGGCATTCCGATGACCTGTTTAGGAAAGTAGAGGTATTAGATTTGACTTATGTTAAGAAAGGTAGAGGTAGACCTAAAAAGACTTGGTTATAGAATATTAGAAATGATCTTTCCTTATTAGATTTAGATGATAATTTGACTGTTAATAGGACAAAATGGAGAAAAAGGATTCATGTAGCCAACCCCACGTAGTGGGATAAAGGCTTGATGTTGTTGTTGTTGTTGTTGCGTTTTATATTTTGTTCAGATTCCCATGTTTTTTGGTTTGCAATAATAGAAAGATCATTTTTATGTATTTCATTATCTTTGATCTGCTGATCCTTCTTTTTTGTGTGATATGCATTTATTTCATTATGAACCCTAACGCAGTGTTCATTATCTTAATATTTTTGCATCAATGTGTTCATTCAAAACACAGTCGGATGGTTAAAGGAAGGAAAGCATATGTAGTCTAGGATTTGGTTGTAACGACTTTCAGGAAATCTAGCTTTGATATCAAATGGTGTAGAAGGTGATTTGTTATCATATTGTTGGATATTTTATGATGGATGCTTTCCTAATATCTCATTATTGATATTCTTTTTCTTCTTTTATTTCTTGAAATTTGTTTGATTTTTATTTTTTGATGTGTGAGACTTGACACAATTTTTTGTTTGAAAGGGGAAGTTGGAGGGAGCTTTTAGTTTCTTAGAGAGAGAGAGGCTTGGAAGTTACGATTTCCATGGATAGAGAAAGGAGAGATCTTGGATGCATGCAGTTTTCCTTATGGAGAGAAGGAGAGGCCAGGAATATAGTTTTCTCTAAGGATAGAGACAATAGGCATAAGAGAAAATCCAATGAAGAGGCAGAGTAGAGGGAGTATTGACTTAAATGTAATTCATTATTGATTAATTCAAATAGTTCCAAAAAATCTACGCAAAAATTCAGCAGCAGATTTTTATATACTTCTACTTGGAAAAAGTTTTCATTGCAATCAATTGATGATGTGAATGGTTTTTTTTTGGATTATAATATTTCTCTAATGCAAATGCAAGTATTGAAATCCTTATTCTTAAACATAGGGTTAGCTGATTTAAGTTCAATTCTAGAGAAGTTCTAATAATTTTATCCTCTAATTTAAAATAAAAATATTCATGAAAATTAATACATTTAAAAGCTGTTATAATATTTTAAAAATAATATATGCATTTCTTTTTCTACATCATCTTCATTTTATGGTTTAAAATATTTTCTATTAATTGCTGTGCTAAATCTCTTTGGTTTTGTCATTTGAGATTGAATATAACTTAATGATTATTCGTTTGTCAAAACCCAAAGTAAAAATTGTTGTAGATAGGAATCCTATAGAAACATCTCTCGAGGAATCGGCTAGACCCGACCATTTCTCAAGAACTATAGCTAAAGGGTCTTGATACTACCACTTGGATATGGAACCTACATGCTGATACTCATGATTTCGATAGTCATACAAGTGATTTTGGGCTAATATTCCCCTGACTATTCCAATTCATCTATTTGAGGATTTAAGGCATGATAGATCCTTTTTTTATAAGATAGTTTTAAAAAAATTAAGGCGCATGTCAATACTGAATAATTCTTAGAAGGTTCTGTTTATTCTCTATCTTGTTTGAATTATTTAGTAAAAAACCAACCGATTAGGTGACTTAGAGGTATTTTTTCCTTTATTTTTTAATAAGAAGCTCACTTTCAAGTCCTCTAAAAAGTCTTAAAAAACTGTTACTGCTGGTATTGTGTAGGGCTTAAGAAGTTGATTCATCAAAATCAATCCATACCGATGTGTTAGTGTATTTTTTTGTAAATTCACATTTAAGTTTGCTTATATCTACACATTTAAAAATTTTTCAATTTATGCTTTCATTGCGTTTTTGTTTTAAATAAGAATCTTTGGAACATTAATGTAATTCCTTTTTTGATTTATGCTTCTCTTAAATAGTACCAAGCCACATTGTTGGGGAATCTGAGATGGAAGCAGCTAATGATGGGCGTAGCCTGTCAGACTTCAAGTATGCTTGTCTTGGCTATTCTGTATTTATGGATGACAAGGACACTAAAAATGAGAAGAGGGAGGAGCAAGCAGAGCTGCCATTTTGTGCTGGCCTTGAAGTTATTCTCTTCAGATTTTACTTTTCTCTATATCATACATTATTGAAACTTTAATTATCGCTAGTTTTGGAATTTAAATATCACCTTGCCTTTGGTTACTTCATGCATTTGTTCTTTCTTAATTTTCTGATTTCTAAAGGGCATAAAACATCCCCATGGTAAGCCGACTATATGTTTGGTCAACAAAATATTTGGGGTAAAATTACTTTGATGTTTCAAGGTGTTAGGCTACTTGCACTTTGGTTTATAAATTTTGAAAGATGTATTGTTCAAACTAGTTTTATAATTTTGTTTAGTTATTGAGTGAATGGAATAGATTCTCTATCCAAAACCATAGCACTAGGAAGTCTTCAAATTGTAATATGCTAGAGAACTCTTGAAAATTATTTTTCTTATTAATTGGGTTTTTTTTTTTAATTGATGAGGAAGATCTCTTGCCATGATAAAAATTGTCTAGTCTCCTCTTTCTTCCCTTGGTTGAATAATCTCTTTCTTTCATTTTTCCTCTACTTCTCTCTCCACTTTGTTCACATCCTCCTTATTTCTCGTAATCTTTCTAGCGTGACTATGTAGAAACTTTAACTTTTGGGTTATGTAGCTTTTGTTTGGATTTTTTTTGGAGAAGACATTAGGAGAAGATGTATCTATAGTTCAATGGCTAGAAAAGAGATAATATGAATAAGGGTTTAGGAAGAACTTCACTCAAACCACTTCATCATCATGCCAATCTTCTTTTTTTATTATTTTTTATGCCAATCTTCCTTCCTTTTTCTTTATTTCATCTCTCTTATCCCTTTCCTTATTTGTCTTCTTAGAAGGAGAATCCAAGACATGTTATACGCTTCGAGGAGGGTTGAAAATGACTTTTAGATTTGCTCATTTTTTAATATTTATCTCGTGCTATATTTGGATTGGTGCTCTTTCTATTAAGGACCTTTGAATGCCAAAAGAGCCCTCTAGAGATAAAACTCTATTAAGGACCTTTGAATGCCAAAAGAGCCCTCTAGAGATAAAAGTTTTATGGCGTTCTAAGACTGATATCAAAAGATGGATAGAGGATAGGTGTATGTAGAGGTTCATAATTGTTTTCAGCCATTTGCGGCACAAATTACCCGTAGAAGGTTATGTTGGCCGAAAACAAGGCATTAGACTCCTTGGATCTTCTTGATTCAAAAAAAGGATAGCTTGCCCTTTTGAGTGTTTTTAGGGGACAACAGTTCGAATCAAGCTAGTTGCTAGGAGGTGCACTTCTTCATTGATCTTGTGTAGGTCTATTTTATTAACTAATTTGCATCGAATGGAATCTTCTCTCTTGTACATAGTCAACAACCTTAGGGTGCTTCCTAAATTCGAAATCTTCTAATTATGTTAAATGCTAGAGAATTTTCAACTTAGAAATCTCTAGAACATGTCATTTAAAGAATTTATTTATTTTTTATTTTCATATCTTTCACATTGATTAGTTCTAGATGATTGTAATTATGTTTAGGAAACTTAATAAAACTCCTAGAGATATTGATGCAGGACACATATGAAAATATGATTTAGATAAGGATTTTGCACGCTTGATGATTAAGAGCAAGTTAACTAAAGCTTTATGTTGATTTAGACAATGAAATAAAACACAAGAACGATAACAAAAGCTTAGGCCAAGTCACTTGCAAGAAGTAAAAATCACATAACAATCAATTACTTTTGACATTACAAACGAAATGGGTTTCAACAAGAAATCTCTAATCTAACAATAAGAGTAGTGCTATGCAAGATCTCTCACATAACTCCTAATAAATACTAGGCTTTTAGCTGGAAGAATCAACACAACTTTTCATGAATCAATTAATAACTACAATTGAGAATGGTTAAAAGATAAAAGAGTAGGAAGAAAGTTCACCCAAATAAACACGACAAAATAGGCTCCGGTGTGGTGTTTATGTGCTTGAGAGGAAGTAGACAGCAACCTTTGATTCTTCTTGATGTCTTTGGACAGCAATCTGGGACAGAGATTCTGGGCAGCAACAGTAGCTCCGAGAGGGGTTGGACAGCGGCGAACTGCTGTTGGAGTCTTTGAACAACAGATAGGTGGTCTTGGACAGCAGCTTTCTAGGTTTTGGAAGGGTGGACAACCACTATTAGCATCCAGAAATTTCTGGACAGCAAGTAAATATGTGTAAACAGCAGCACATGAAGATCGGGACAGCAGTGAAAAGCCTTCCTGGTGGTGGTACGGTAAAGAAAGTCTTGTTGGAGTGAAGGGCAGCAAGCTGTCCTTCTTTGGACAGCAGTTTACTGTGCATAAATTTCAAGACAGCAGGTAGAATCTGTCCAGAATGCAGAAATCTTTTCTGGACAGCAAGATATTCTTGCTGGAATAGCGGGACAACAAGCAGAAAATCAGGGAAAACTGAGGGCCACATGGTAGAGAACTGGGAGGGATGGCTGGGGCTGAGAGAAGGTTGGAGATGGCTGGTTTTGAGAGTCTAGGGAGTTAATATGGATTGATTGAATTGGGGAATTTAAAAATCCCTTTCCAAACTTAGGATGTTCAATAATTAAAGAGGATTAGAGGCAAGTATCTAATTAATTGATTGAATTAAATAGATAGAGGGGATCGGCCATGCATGGGGGGAAATTGATTGAAGATTTAAGACTCTTTCCAAACATAGGATATTAAATAAGGGAAGAGAATTAAAGGGAAACTCCAATTAAATTCAGATTTGAAGGGATTTGGAAAGTATCCAAATTAGATTAATCTTATTTTAGGAAAGTATTCAAATTCAAATTTATTTGAATTTGAAATTTGAAAAATTTCCAAATTTAAGAAGATCTAGATTAGGTAAGTCTTCAATTCTTTCTTTATAGGAGATTTCAAAAGAATGGAAGGAGGGGCAAGTAGGGCCGACGGGTGAGGGCTTGGGGGTAATCCTTATCTTGGTTTGGTTTTCCTTTTGCATATCATTACTAGATTGTTTTGTTGGTTAGGTTATGTAATCAACTATGAAACAATGATGTGGATTACTTTGTGCTTGGGTTAGTAATTTGGTTGACATCCAGATCTAGTTATATCATAATCATGTTTGATGAAGTTTGGTCAAAACTCGATCATTTACAATATTTGTTATTACAACACGTAAATGGGTTGAATAAGATAATTTGTATTTGTAATAAAACTCCTAGAGATTGTAGATATCTTCGTTGAGCATCCTATCCACTCTATGAAAGAATGCTTCAAAAGCCGGTTTTTTATTTTGTATTTTGGATGAATCTTGAATTAAGTTCTCCAATCAAGAAGATCGAGGGGGTAATTCTTATCTTGGTTTGGTTTTCCTTTCGTTGGTCTGCTGGAGGATGAATTATGGCTTGATTTGGCTTAGTGTTTGGAGAGTTACATATTTGTTCTTATAATCCTCTCATATGATGTTCAAATTGTGATATTTACTTGCATGACCCAATAGACCCGTGCTAGGGTTCGTCTTGGCATATCATTACTAGTTATATATTTGTTCTTATAATCCTGTAGAAAAATCTTTTTTGCTTTATTCATGGATGTTCATACTAACATTTGCGATAGAATGCATCTTGGTGTATGTTTTGTTGATGATATTCTTCTTGTTGATAAGACTAGAGAGGGGGTTGATGAAAACTTGAATTATGAAGGTAAACTAGATTCTTCAAGTTGAGTGGTTGAAGTGAACGAATACATCGAGCCTATTATGTGATAGAAAAGTACCCCTCAAACTTCAGGAAAAATTTTATAACATGATGATGAGACTTGCAATGCTTTATGATGTAGAATGCTGTTCATTAAAAGAGAAGTATAAAACCAAGTTAAGTTTTGCATAGATTATGATGCTCAAGTGGATGAATAGCTATACACTTTAGAGATAAAATGCAAAAGAGCATATGCAGGAAAAGGTTGAAATAGCTCTAGTGGAAAATTAGATTAGAGAGGGTCATTTTTGATGGTTTGGTTACATAAAACATCAACCTTCCGACGCTATTGTTAGGAGAGTAGATGTATTAGATCTGGCAAATGCTAAGAAATACATAAATATGCCTAAAAAGACTTGATTAGAAAATATCAAACCTGACATTTTTTAATAGATTTAAATGAGAATTTAACTCTTAATATGATTTTATTGAGAAAAAAGATTCATGTAGTCGACCCAACGTAGTGGGTTAAAGACTTGTTGTTGCAAGAGATGGTGAAGCATCCTAAGAATATTGTTTAGTGTGTGATTTCTAGCGAGTTATATCTTAAAAACTAATATTTTATCATTTTAAAAAAAAATTTACCTTGGTTTTGTTGAACAAAACTCGCATAGATTGCATGTTACTCACCCATGGAGAAGAGATTGGCATGTACCAGTAATATATATATATATATATATATATATATATATGTATATTTGCGTAATGGGGACATACATTCCTTTCTTGGTGTGTTGGAGGACCAATAATTCATCCTTATGACATTGTTTGTTGCCTCATTCATGTAATCACAAGCATTATTAGTTAAAAAACCTTTTATGTTATGGCGGAATTATTTTTGTATAATGGCACATCAGATTTTTATTTGTTAAAATATACCCATACCATTTGAGTGCAATTATCAATTATGATGACAAATTTTATAGCTCCAAAAAGATTAGGGATCATGGAAGCTCACCAAATGTCATAGTGGATAATTAGAAACGAAGTTGAGGATTTAGAATCAATTTCAGGGAAAAAACATCACATTGATGTTTGACAATTTTACAAGCCTCACAATATTTTTTTTTTTTTTTTATATTTACATTTAAAAAAAGCTAAATGGATCATACATTGTAGGGCTTTGAAATATGGATGCTCTAGTCTATAATAATATTCCCAAATGACTTTTATATTGAGGGTGAAAAATAAATGAACATGACAAGTTATTACCATCTTCAAGAAGATATAGCCCATCTTTTTTCTTTAGCTTGTCCAATTGTTTTTCCCATATTGAGGTCTTGAAATATAAAATGATTAGCAAAAAATATTACTTTATCATTGCGTTCTTTAGCGATTTTATGGATTGATAGAAAATTTACAGTAAGATGAGGAACATGGAGTATATTATTGAGGGTAAATGCAAAGAAAATTGAAACAATTTTTTGATATTTAATAGTTGTTAGAGAACCATCAAATACTTATATTTTTATATTTTTAGGGAAAGGTTTGTAGTTTTGATTTAAAAAGGTTCTTCATGTGGCCAATGAATCTTATCTAGGATATAGATGTGAGGGCAATTATTTAAGGAGCTGCAATATAGGAGTTCGAAGTCATATTATTTTTTAGTTAAAGAACATGATCCAGATGATTTTTCTAGAGAAATGAGAGTTCTTGAGTTTGTTAATTTCTTTTAGATTGAGCCATTCTAATTCCACAAGAAAGGCTTGCCATTTTCGGTAACTTGTTTATTTGCACTATAGTTTGGGGGCTTTCCGTGGAGTTTTTAGGATTTTTTTATGTGTCCTTTCTTTTTACAATCATTGCCCCATAAATTGCCTTTGGACGAAAGCTTTTGTCCTTTTTCGAAAAAAGATTTTATAATAATAAGTCCCTTACCTTGGGGTTCTGTAGTTGTAGAGCATTACCATCTTAATCATAAAAGAGATAAAAAAAAATCTCATTTAGTGATTGTAGATTTTCTCTGCTTAAAATTATGCACAAACTTGGTCGAAGTGATTATTGAGTATTGCAAGGAACTTAAACACCTTTTCTCGTTCTATAAATTGCCTAAGAATTGCGGCATCAATTTGCAGCATATCATCTTGATATTTTAGTAATAATTAATTCAAGCTAATAAACTTTCATCGCATTAAAATACTCAATAACCATAAATGAGTATAACATCCTTCACTTTTGAGTACGCTTATTTGACGGTGTCACAAATTTCTTTTATAGTAGAGAAGAACATATATAACACTCTAATTTTTGGTATCATGGTATTCCAAAATCAAGTAATGATTATGAAATCCGCTTTATCCTAAAGTACAAACTTTGTCCTTCTGTTTCAGAGGTGGATATACAAGATGATAGATATTTTCCTTTCTTTTCAAAAAGGTCTTCATAATTTGAGACCACTTCAAATTGTTTCTTCTGTTCAAACAACACGAGGCTTGTAGCCATTGAAGTTCTCTTATTTTGACTTTTATCATTCATGATGGTCGACTCCTTAAGAGGGGAATTCAAAGTAATCAGACATAATGAAGAGAAAAAAATGACAAGAAGGAAAGAGAACAAAGTTTGGAAGAAGGAAACCCCAACTTTGCTCTGGTGCCATGTAGAAAAATAAAAAAAATAGAAAAAACTGATTTGAATTTTATTGCTTGATTATGTATAAAGCATGGAAGTATATGTAGACTTCTTCAAAAGTCTTATAATGAAATAAATCAGAGCTGCTTTAAAAAAAAAGAAAAAAAAAAGACCTCAACTAGGGCTTGGGGCTAGAAAAAGAAGATGAGGCACATGAATTGCAATCTAGGGGCCATCAAGGATTGATCAAATGGTTATAATCCTTAATCCGTGTTCAAGAATTTTTATCAATATTAGTTGACTTGTGGATCCCTCTATCATTCTACAAAATTTTGATAATATAGATTTCAATATTGATGACTTAAATAATAGTTTGATTTGGACTGCCCCACAAGCTCATTCAAGCTCCTACGCTTGGCTTGGTTAGCACACTTAAGTCCCAGCTTAATTTCTCCACATCTCTGGAAATTTTAGAGTCATTGTATTCACATCTACTAAATGGTTTATTTCATTATCCGTATTTGCTTTTGAATCGTAATTAGATACGCAAAATAAAACTACTTTTATTTTAAAGTATATAAGAATTCAAAAGAAATCATAGCGGATATTTTTAAATTCCTTCTTTCATTTTTTCTATTTCGATATCATTTAGTCTATAAGTCAGACACGAGCACTTTATTTCTTAGAAATGTCTCTTCAATTTTAGATTTTTTTCTAACAAGTTTATTGAAATTGTCTCAGCTATTGGTAGATAGGCGAACATCAAATGCTGGCCATGCTCCTGCCCATGTTCATAACAAGGAAGGTAGTTCTCAAAGTAAATAAATAGACAATGCCAAGTGATGATAATAGTATCGACAATGCATTCGTTTTTTTTTTCTACCTCTTTGCTTGTTGTTTAAAGAAACGCTGCATATTTTTGGCCAATTGCTGGGTTTTCTTGCTGTTTTCCTTCTTTTTATTTTTGTACTTTATTTTTCTGTTGTCATATTATTGAAATAGTAAAACAACTTTCGCATGAGAGTAAAATCTCTAGCCACTAACTACATAGGCTCACCTTCTATGTCTTCACTTATTAAATCTTTTAACTTAGTCTTATCTGTTTTTAACTAGTATTCAAGTTTTGTTAACTAGTATTCAAGTTTTGTTATCAATTCTCTTCTTTAGTTCAAAATCTTTGAATGGTCTGGTAATTTTGTTTTAAGAGTGATAGCAACTACTACTGAGAGTATTATCTTTCTGATTTGTTTGATTCCTTTTGTTTAGTGGTGATGAAAATTAGAATGAGTATTAACATTTTTTTTCTTTGCTGTTGCTTTTATTAAGTTATGATTATGAGTGAAATAACTATCTATCTAAAGTACCACTAACAGCAACAACTCGTTTGTTGTGAAGTGATTGCAATCTTTAAATTTAATTTGATGGCTCATTTGGCTGCTAGCATTTAAAAAATATGCTATCAATTTGCAGTTCCTAGAATTAAATTGTTGAAAATTTAACAAAAGCAAAAAATAAAGGTTTAGGACTTTGTTATGAATTTTGATATTTAGGAGTTCATAGTTTGGAAAATAGAGGCAATTGAGTGTTTGTTTTGTACGTAACCAAAATTTAAATGTTATTAATGTAGGTAATCACTAAAAACAGGCAATGCAGGGAATATAAAACGAATAAAACAGTGAGCTGAAGGCTTTTTCGTCTTTTCTTTCTAATATTCCCCTTTACATATTACTCTTCTATATTTATATGTCAAGAGTAAGTGTATTATTACTAAAGAAAGCTAAGCTGAAATAAAGCTAAATGGTACTATATAACGGTAAAAAGGTAATAAAGTAGTTAGCTAATAGTGGTACTGTAAGAGGGATGACTAGGTGGAGTAATTATTTTGTGCGGATGCCGAACGTTATCCAAAGCCCAATAAAAATGCGCCACGTCATCCAGTACCGCTCGGTACCGGGTAACGTGATGCATTTTCATTGGGCTTCATACTTTAGCTGTGTCCGGTGTCCGTACAGAATAATTTTTCGACTAGGTGAGGTATGATATCTCTGGATTCATAATATGCTCCTTATCAGTTATGTATGTAATTATCCCATTATTGTATCTTGCATCTAGCAATTATTAAAGAAAATGCTATCACTGTTTACTAACTGGTTGAATTATAGATGCTACTGCTCGCTCCCATCCCCGTCCATACAAACCACCACAGGCTTTGGGTGAAGAATTCATGTCCAGGTAAGTCTTACAATTATTGTTTTCACTACAAAATCCTCCATTTTATTCTAAACAAGTATAGAATGAGGAGAGTGTAGTCCTGATTATGGTTGATTATGTGCAGGTTCTCAAGAAATGCTGGCCTGGTTGCTTCTGGTGTGGCGAGGAATCTGAATCGGGTGGGCAACTATATCAAAGAAACCTTTGACGATATATTATATCCCTACCGCAGGCGGCCCAAGTAGAACCTTTTGATCTAGAGCAGCACAGGTGGGCAAGGATTTTACTGGCAATGTTTTTCCCTTCTGATTTCTGTACTATTTCTTCTGATTTCCAGCTTCTAAACCCTGAAAGCTTCGGCCATGGATAGAACCGAAACAAGAATAACTAAAGGACAAGACGATGTAAAGAGAAAGAAGTAAAATCATATTTTATTAGATGACAGACGTACAGGGCTCTATAAATAGCAGAGCTATACAAGAATGAACTAATTACAATATTACATGTGTAAAGTGAAACTATTTATATATTTGGCTATGTCTAATAAACCCAAAGAATAATTCCATACAGATCAAATGCTTCAATTCATAATTTTCCATCTTCATTTGTCCTTTTGCCTTGATTGCAGTGTAAAATTAGTGAGCTCTGTGCAATGCAGGGTGAAGCTAATGTGTTGTCAATTCTTCACTGTTAATAGTCATTATCGATCAGCTCTTGGAAGTTTAACTGTTTTGAATTGTACATACAGGTTCATTTATGTATCGATAAGCTCAAGGGAAATTCTCTTCATTCTTTTAAAATTCTTTTTGGTCTCTTTTGGTATTCCCGATATAGAAATTATTATGTGCGGAGACCGGACACAGAAAACCGTCCGGTTTGTTTCTTTGAACAATAGAAGTGTAGTTCACTACGTTTTTACTGTTCACCACTGCGCTTTTATTGTTCATAGAAACACAACCGAACAATTTTTTGTGTCCGATCTCCGCATGAAATAATCTCTTCTCCCGGCATCATGTTTCTATATCAGAAGTAGTTTTCATACAAAGTCTCATTTGAAGATAAATAAGGAATAATATAAATAGTATATAAATGATTGCTATCTGTAAGGTATTTTATTGGCTATATGAGTATTACTTTTTAGGGAAAGCATTTTGATACACACTTCAGGAGAAAGCAAGTAATTGATACATCCAACTGAGTTCTGCATAACCTTCTCTCATGCATGTTAATATTCTCAGCGTTTTTGAACTCCTAAGCATCAATCTACACCATCCTTAAGTCCACATCTACTATGAGCAATTGATCTAAGTAGATTGGCCTGTCAGTTTAGATGATTCCTCCTTTCATCCTAACATCAATGGAACCATAGATGCCCAATTTAGCAACTTAGAAAGTGCCATGACTCAAAGCATACAAATACTCCTAGGGGCGGAACCAGCCATAATTTTTAGGGGGGGCAAATTTATAAGTGTTCACATATATATCGGGGTCCAAGGGGGCAGCGCCCTCTGGCGGGGTTCGACCTGATCGGTTCAGTCGCGGGGTCAAGGGGCAGTGCCCCCGGAATAATTTTTGATTTATTATTTCTCTTTGTATTTGGTTCATCATTCTCTAACAATAATACATCTACACAATGAATTTAATTATAGTGGGGGCAATTGCCTTTTGACCACAGTATTTAACATTTTTAGGGGGGGGGGCAATTTGCTCAAAGCCTTGTAATAAATATTAAAAATAATCTAAATAAGAGCATTAAAAAAAATTTTTTTTTTTGAGGGGGGGCAATTGCCCCCCCTACCCATAGAGGGGTTCCGCCCCTGAATACTCCCATGTTCGAGATTAATTATTATGTGCGAATGCTGAACATCACTCGGAGACCAACCAGAATGTGCTACATCACCTCCGTGTTGGGTACTGTGGCTCAGTACTGCTTGGTACCACGGTTCGGTACTGTTGACGTGGTGCATTCTGGTTGGTCTCCGTATGATGTTTGGCGTCCGGTCTTCGCACGATAATTTCTCCATGTTCGAACCTGTAAGGGTGATCAAAGAACTCAAGCTCCAACCACACAACTATGCTAAATTGTAAATTGTATACCATATAAGTGAAAAATATAGCCCAAATGCGAGAGAGCGCAATTAGTATTACCATCATAATATCACAAGCTTTTAACTTTTAAGACTACTGTTTGATAGGTTTATATCAAGTTAGGGATAAATTATTCTTTATAGATGTTGAACTCCGTCTGTAGGCTAATTAAAATGCATCATGCTATTCCTTCGTTCGGTACTGTAATTAGATATCATTGACGTGACACATTCTGATTGATCTCCGAATAACGTTCTGTATCCGGTCTCCACAGAATAATTTCTCCAAAATTTAAGCTCAAGTAAAAAAATTATGCTAAAACGTCTGTTAAAATTGTAACAAGTGATATGAGTAACACGTTTCTATAAATATTTAACTAATTTCTTGATTTTATATTTTCAACAATACTTTATATATTTCATATGCATATATTCTTATTTTATCTTTTGAAATTATAACAAATGTATTCTTTTTAAATATTTTATGTGAAACAAGCGCTAATGCCTTCAAAATTTGAAACATTTTAATTTAACTTTAAAATTTGCGAACATTTATTTTTTATGGAAATTATGCTGTAAAATTATCTAATAAAATATTTAAAAAATATCATTTGCATGTAAAATTAATTAAAAATTGTTTGACACTCATTTTAGCTCTATGCTAGATCTTCGTTAAAATGACCTAATCCACATTATATAATAAAAACTAAAAAAAATAGTACTAATTATGCTTAACATGAATGAAGAAATTACGAAATCTCTCTTAAGTGAAGAAATTTAGACGAGTATAGAATATAAAGACAGTTCTAAATGAGTATAGCTAGAGATATTTTAACCCGAATAAAAATTTTGAGCATATTTCTAAAAATGTCAAACATAGTTATTTAATTTTGAATATAAAGAGAGATGTAAAGCTAAACTTACAAAAGAAAAAGGTTCTCTTTAGGTATATATGGGGACTACGGAACATTCGGAAATAAAATTTTCACAGCACGACACTGTAGCCTCCTCAATCTGGGGAAATTATTGGGTCAGGTCATCAGACATGTTTGGAGCCCAATAAAAATGCGCCACATCACCTCCTTCTCGGTACTGAGCAGTACCGAATAGTATCGAGCTTAGAACTGCTCAGTACCGAGCTCAGTACTGCTTGGTACTTAGTACGTCACAGTACTGAGCTCAATACTGCTCAGTACTCTCAGTACTATGAATATCGAACGTAAGCTGTATTTGATGACCTGACCCAATAATTCCACCTCAATCTAAGAAAGAGAGAATAAAATTTTAATAATTTTCTAATTAATTAGGTAATTATTTTTTAAAATAACTTATTAACTAATACTCCTTATAATGATTTAATTTATTTTTAAAGTATTCTTTAAATATTTTAATAATTAATTATCTCATTAAATATTTACCTGACCCAATAATTCCACCTCAATCTAAGAAAGAGAGAATAAAATTTTAATAATTTTCTAATTAATTAGGTAATTATTTTTTAAAATAACTTATTAACTAATACTCCTTATAATGATTTAATTTATTTTTAAAGTATTCTTTAAATATTTTAATAATTAATTATCTCATTAAATATTTATATTTTTTAAGAGAGAGAAGGTAAGGGTGCTTGGAATGGCAGTAGTATTTGGAAATAGGTAAGGACAATTTGAGTCAGGTCTGTTGGATTGAATGGTCGAGTGGATGTCGGTGGTTGGAGTGAGGACCTGAGTTTAGGAAAGGGCAAGATTGCCGAGGTGGGTGTGGCTGATTGAGCTGAGAGGTTGGGAGGCTGATTTATTGTGGTATAAAGGAGTAAAGAGTGGGACAATTGTTTGAGGAGGATTGGTGAAGGGCCGAAATCAGTGATGGTAGGAAAAATAGCCTCATTAAAGATGACATCCTGGAATGAGCTTGCCTGTTTTTGGATCGAGGAGCGGTAACCTTTGTTGACCATGCATAGCCTTATAAGACGCACGGGAATGGGAGACGGCGAGAGCTGGATTGCTGTAGGGTCGAAGCCAGGGTAGCAGAGACCACCGAAGATCTTGAGATGATTATAAGGCTGGCGGTTTTGGTATTAATATCTGATAATGACTTTGGTTCTGAAGAAGCTCTAGACGGTAGTTTTTGTTGATATGATAACCGAGGCGTTCATGGCTTCATACCCATAGTTATGACTGGAAGGTTGGCCGTCAAGATAGGATGCGCGCATGGTTTCAACGATGTCCTATGTTTTCTTTCTGCGACTCCATTTTTTGAGCCGGTGTGTACGGGCAAGATACTGATGAAGGAGCCAAGATTCTTGAAATAATTGGTTGGAACTTGCTATTAATGACTCACCTCGCACCATCGGATCGAAAGATGTTTTATAGATTTGTTAATTGGTAATTGATCATTTGGTGAAGAAGTAAATAAACAGTGGTAAAAACATCTGACTTGTGAATTATAAGGGAAAAATCCAAAGAAAATTTCGAGTAATCTGTCAATAAACGCAATCGTAATACTTATAGCCTGTGCGTGGAGGTGGCCGTGAAGGCCCCCAGATGTCGATGTGAACGAAGATCGAAGCAAATGAGAAGTAATTGTTAGTTGAGGAGTAAATGGTAACCGCGCTTTGGCCCACATTACATGGCGTTACAATTGGTTATTGTGATAGAAATTTACAAATTGGCAGGATATATAGATGTCTAGCTGTTTGCTAAACGTCTGAAGGGCCGGTTTGACTGAGAAACGCCTATGCCAAAGATTATTGAACGTTCTTGAGCTGAAAAAGAGCAAGGTTAGCGGTGGTAGCAGTTGAGCGAAACGGGGTAATGAGACCTGTTAAAACAGGGGCCCCGAAGTAGAATTTGACCCGTCTTTGAGTCCTGAATGCCAGAAGTCATTAGGCCGAAAACTTGTACTGTGCACTTGTTGTCATTGTTAGTCGATAGATGGAGTATGAGAATTAAAAGAATAGATTTGAAGCGTGTAGAAGGTTTTGGAGATAGAGAGTACCTGTTGGGGTTGGTAAGGGATAGCCGGTTTGCCTGAATTGTGAATAGGAAGGTTGATAGCCATTCCAAGGGTGGATTTGCTGATTTGCTCTGAATCTGTTTGCGTGGATGGATGATTGAAATGTTAGACGTGGCGGTGGTTCGACCGCCGCCTATCAAAAAACCAGTCTGAGGGTGGGTGTTTTGATGTCCTGATGGAGTGAATAGCGCAGTCTTAGGCAGTGTCTTCCGTGTAATGATTGGTCATGCGATACCACCAGCATTTGATGGCTGGTGTCCTGTTTTGAAACAAATTTGACAGGGTGATGTTGTTTGAGGCGTTCTTCTCTGTTCGGTTTTCCTTCCTGGAAGCGTTGGATGACCGGCCGCGACCAGGCATTGTTGCGTCCGCGCCCCGCGCCCGCGATATGCCGCGAGAGCCGTAGCTGGTCCAGTGATGAGTAGATTGTGAAGCCGCGGTTGTGGTTTCTGGCCATATCAATTTTCTCACTTGCAACAGGGCGCGTGATAAAGATCATCCAGACGATTGGATTGTGAAGTTTGTTCGAAATGGCCATCTTGAGTGCCTGGTATTGAGGAGCAAGACCATTTTAGCGTGATAAGAGACCTCCTCAGGATCCAAAGGAGACACCGGTGGCGGCGAGGCTGTCGCACAATAGATTTGATAGCGAGCAGGTTTGCGACATGGACTGATTTTTTCATGAGAAAGATGATGAAGCTCGTTTTCGCAGCTGAGATGGTGCCGAGAGCGAGGTATTGGACTGGAGGCGGCGATTGATCGTGTCCCAGATTTCAGCGCAAGTGGTCCAGATAGGACATAGGAAGGAATACTTGGTGAGGATCACTGAGTAGAGGGCAGGCACAAGATTTTTGATCCAGGAGATTCCAAGTTGGCAATGAGATTTTTCGTTTGCGGAAAGTTGTTATGAAGAGGTGAGGACAGGTGGCAGCTGCCCGTCAAGAAAGCCCTTCGAAGCCGTGGCCTTGAAGAGCTTGAAAACTGTGAACGCCATAGAGGAAAGTTTCGGCGGTGAGGGTGAGGGAGATGACGCGCTTTGATATGGGCTCATCAAAGAATTTTGAGTGTTTTTTGGCGCTATTCTGATGTATGTTTGATTTTCGGAACTATTGCCGGATGAGGCGGGCAGGAGATCGATTGTGGTGGCGGCAGGGGAGGAGGAGGAAGTTTGCCATTTCTAACCGTTGGAGGAAAGCGAGAACAGAGGGGATGCCGCTTAGATCAGTTGGTTTCCTCTCTGATACCAAATGAAAGCTTCGGCCATGGATAGAACCGAACAAGAATAACTAAAGGACAAGACGAATGTAAAGAGAAAGGAGTAAAATCATATTTTATAGATGACAGACGTATAGGGCTCTATTAAATAGCAGAGTTATTTTTTTCATAGACAAGTAATGAACTATTACAATTTACACGGTAAAAGTGAACTATTTATATATTTGGCTTGTCTAATGAAACCAAGAATAATTCCATACAGATCAAAGTGCTTCAATTCATAATTTTCCATCTTCAATTTGTTCCTTTTGCCTTGATTGCAGTGTAAAAATTAGTGAGCTCTGTGCAATGCAGGGTGAAGCTAATCGTGTTGTCAATTCTTCACTGGTAATAGTGCCATTATCGATCAGCTCTTGGAAGTTTAAACTGTTTGAAGTTGTACATCAGGTTCATTTAATTTTGTATCGATAAGCTCAAGGGAAATTCTCTTCGTTCTTTTTTAAAATTCTTTTTGGTCTCTTTTGGTATTCCGATATAGAAATTATTATGTGCAGAGATCGGACACAGAAAATCGTCCGGTTTTTGTCTCTATTGAACAATAGAAGGTAGTTAACTACGTTTTTACTGTTCACCACTGCGCTTTTATGTTCATAGAAAACACACCCGAACAATTTTTTGTGTGTCCGATCTCCGCATGAAAATACATCTCTTCTTCCGGCATCATGTTCTATATCAGAAAGTAGTTTTCATACAGTCTCATTTGAAGATAAATAAGAATAATGATAAATAGTAATATAATGATTGCTCAATCTGTAAGGTATTTTATTGGCTAATGACAGTATTAACTTTTTAAAGGGAATAAGCATTTTTGAATACAGCACTTCAGGAGAAAGCAAGTAATTGATACATCAACTGAGTTCTGCATAACCCTTCTCTCATCAATGTTAATATTCTTAAGCGTTTTGAACTCCTAAGCATCCAATCTACACCATCCTTAAGTCCACATCTACTTATGAGCAATTTGATCTAAGTAGCTTGGCCTGTCAGTTAGATAATTCCTCCTTTCATCTAACATCAAAATGGAACCCATGAGATGGCCCAATTTAACAAAACTTAGAAAGTGCCATGACTCAAAAGCCTACAAATACTCCCATGTTCGAGATTATTATTATGGTGCCGAATGCAAACATCACTGAGAGACCAACCAGAATGTGCTACATCACCCTGTTGGGTACTGTGCTCAGTTACTGCTTGGTACCCGACGGCTCGGTACTTGTTGTAACGTGGCGCATTTTGATTGGTCTTCATATGATGTTGGGCGTCTGGTTTTCGCACGATAATTTCTCCATATGTTCGAACCTGTTAAAGGTGATCAAAAGAGCTCAAGCTCCAATCACACAACTAATGCTAAAATTGTTAAATTATAGGCCCAAATGTGGAGAGAGCACATTAGTATTAACCAACCATAAGATATCACAAGCTTTTAACTTTTAAGATTACTGTTGATAGGTTTTATATCCAAGTTATGGGATAAATTATTCTGTATAGATGTTGAAACTCGCGTCTGTAGGCTAATTAAAATGCATCAATGCTAATTCCTTCGTCGGTACCGTAGTTAGATATCATTGACGTGACACATTCTGATTGATCTCCGAATAAAAGTCTGTATCCGGTCTCCACAGAATAATTTCCTCCAAAATTTAGCTCAAGGTAAAAAAAATTATGCTAAAACGTCCGTTTAAAATTGTAACAAGTGATATTAGTAACGCTTCTATAAATATTTAACTAAATTTCTTGATTTTATATTTCAATACAATATTTTATATATTTCATATGTATATATTCTTATTTTATCATTTGAAATTATAACAAAATATAATTCTTTTAAATTATGTATGTGAATATAACATTTTACAAGCGCTAATGGTCTTCCAAATTGAATAACATGTTAATAAACTTTAAAAAAAAATTTGTGAACATTTATTTTTTATGGTAAATTATGACGTAAATTATCTAATAAAATATTTAAAAAAATATCATTTGCAGTGTAAAATTAATTAAAAAACTTTTGACACTCATTTTAGCTTCTATGTTAGATCTTCGTTAAAATGACCTATATCCAGAATATATAATAAAACCAAAAAAATAGTACTAATTAATGCTTAACATGAATGAAGAAGATTACGAAATCTCTCGTATGTGAAGAACTTAGACGAGGTATAACAAATACACGAATATGAATGAAGAAATACCCAAATAAAACAATTGTTGTATCTCCTCTCACATACATTGAAATATTAGATAGTTAGAGATAGGTTTTAACCAGATAAAATTTTGAGCATATTTCTAAAATAATAATCATAGTTATGTAATTTTTGAATATAAAGAGAGATATAAATGCTAACTTACAAAAGAAAAAGCTTTTCTTTAGATATATATGGGGACTACGGACCATCGGAAATAAAATTTTTCCACAGCACGACAACTGTAGCCTCCTCAAGTATCTGGGGAAATTATGGGTCAAGTCACCTGGACGTGTTCGGAGCCCCAATGAAAATGCGCCACACCACCTCCTAACAGTACTGAGCAGTACCAATAGTACCGAGCTCAGAACTGTTGCAGATACTAGCTCGGTACTAGTACTTCATCAGTACCAGAGCTCAATACTGTTTCAGTACTAATGAATATCGAAATGGTAAGCTGTGTTCGAATGCTGACCCAATAATTCCACTCAATCTATAGAAAGAGAGAATAAAATTTTAATTAAATTTGCTAATTAATTAGTTAATTATTTTTTTAAAATAACTTATTAACTAATACTCCTTATATTGATGATCTTAATTTATTTTTAAAGTAATTCTTTAAATATTTTAATAATTAATTATCTCAATTAAATATGTAAATATTTTACTAACTTAATTAATTGTTTAATTATTATTTATATTGTTAATATATAATAATTATTTATATTTTTTATTATATTAAATTAAAACTATTTATTTATTTTATAATTATAATTAATTAATTAATCAGGGTTTGCCTTTTTCATCGTCTCCATTTCTTCGATACTGTTGCTTTACCACTCACGCCATTCTTCAGCGCCTGCTTCGGCTCCTCGCGGTCTCACGTGAGATTTTGAAAAGGCTCCGCTGCAAAGCGGGTGTGGTTTGAAAGAGCCGCTAAAGAAGCTTCTTCGCCTCCTTCGACGACGTCGGTCGGAAGTCACGACGGGAGCTTTGCTCGTATGCGAATGTACCAACTTTATCCCTTTTCGCGCGGCTTCTTCGGCCAAATCCGCTAGTAAATCGCCGAACTACAGGTTTAATGAAATCCGGGATTTATGCAAATATTGGGCAATGGAGGATTTATATCTGGGTGCTCAAAATCCCGTTTGGCGAATTTAGCAATAATATCCTGTTGCCCAAATCCAGCCCCCTTAAATGTGCTTAAAAGGAGATTTGGATGGCGCGCAGTGATTGCCTCGTCGGGAGAGGATGATGGCGTGGCATCCTCGAGTAATCAATCCGCGAGTGTCGGAACTGGCCAAGTCGAAAGGAAATGGGAAGCGTGCGTTTCTGTGGATACCCTGGGACTGGTGAGTTTTCCTGTTTTATTTGCTCTCTCTCTCTTTTAATGGAGTTTATTGTCAAGGTCGGGTGTCTGATTAATGCCTTTATGGAGAGGGATTATGCTCATTTTGCTTGATTTGTTGGCAGGTGAGAAGGTTGGAGGGGCAGGGGTGGTGCCGTCCAATCAGGCCGAAGCGATTACTCGGCTTATCACAGACAGTTCTAAAATGTAGTTGAGAATGTGTCGCAGTCATCTTGTGGTCTAATGTGCAGATGCAGAATGGTGCATTTTTGGTTTCTTTTATTGATATTCATTTTTTATAGTTTTCTTGTGGGGAGGAATAGTTTTTATGCATGGTGTGAGTGAATTTTTTGATTTGCAGAGTGAGATGGCTCAAGATGCTAACTCTCCAAGTTCAAGTCTGAGGTCAAGAGCTCACAGGTGTGGCATTGTTTTTAGGTGCTGCTTGTATTGCAATTATTATAGATTGATTTAATAATTTATATTTTGCTTACTATTGCATCATTATTTTTTTTTTGGCGTCAGGAAAGAGTACGTGAAAGGAAACAATGTGACATTTATTTTTATATACCAAGTTATATTCTATATACAGTTTATTTTTTGATATGTTGGCTTAGACTGATATGATTTTAAGTTCTGGTTGGTAATATTTAGTAATGTGTGGCATAGTAAATATATAGGATTGGCAGATCCCTTATTGTGTCTTTTTTCGTTGATAGAGTATTGTTGAAATTGAAGAACAGAGCCTTCTTGTGTCTTTTTTAGACAATTTATAGAGATTTTCTTAGACTGCAATTAAGGCTCATAGCAATGAGCTTGCCAGTAATCCTTATCTCAGGAGAAATAGTATGTCCATTTATTTCCCTGATATTTTTTTCTTTGATGGAAGAGCTGAAATATCTGTCATTTTATTTTCTTTTGGCAAAACTTTAGTGTGCATGTGCTGTGAATGAGGGAGATTTATTCTTTTAAGGCCTTTTTGCTGCCTCTGTTCTCAAAAACCAAAAAAATGTTTATAGATTTTTACTTGTTTAAAAAAAATTATTAAACGAAGGCATTAAATATTTCTCATTTTGATGATATGCAATGAGAACTCATTTAATAGAAAGTGCCAACCTGTTTTTTGTAATGCATGGGTTTAAAAAGCTAGCGTGGATTATACAGTTTTTATTTGGAATGCCATATTTTTTTTTCCTTTTTAAGTTTGAAGATGTCTAATTACTAATCATCTTTTGCAATGATAGGACTAAATCTTTTTTATTTGGCTTTAACACAGTGCAATTGAAATTCTTTTTTTTTTTTGCCGGCTAGTTTGTGAAAGAACCGTCCTTTTGCTGTTGGCTGTTTTTTAAAAGGTGTTTGTCACATGTGGGAAAAACAGTGGTGTTTATTGATGTTATATAAAAGAGGTAATGCTCTAATAGTTGACAGTTATTTTGATCATGTTATTTTTTAGAATAATTGGAGTGGTTAAAATCTCTGCAGCGTGTTTCCTTCCTAGATGATCTTAGCATTGACGTTGGCTAAGCTTTGACACTGTTGACATTGTATTATTTTTTTAGATTTTGTAAATGTGTTGCAAAAATCATTCTTGATTGGAAATGACTTGCTACTGCAATTCAAGATAGCATACTTTAATGTCACCTAGTTAATTTTTCAACATTTTAATACCAATAACTGAAAATTCATATCAACCAAAATGAGGCTGAGCTAATGACTATTGGTTGAGGTCTTATTTGTATCATGGAAATACATCTCAGTTCCTATTTGATACCTTTGACTCTTTTCTTCTTTGTCAGAAATTGAATGTGTTTATCGTTAAGTTAAAATACATTTAGTCCCATTTATTTTATTGCTACCTTGCAATGATTTACTAAGATTGTACCAACAGTATGACATGTTATGTTTCAATAACATGATTAATAATTTTCTGCTATTTTTGGATGGGGGTTGTAATTGAGCTATTATTGGAGTTCATCCCTTGGAATATTTATGTTTTTTCAAGGAGTATTTTGAACGCTATTTCATTCTTCGTTTTTTCCTTTAATTTTTTTTGTAAAATTACTGAAATATAATGTAAGCATCATTTCTTTTCTCGTAGCATAGAATTCATACTTGAGATGTGCCCAAAGATGGAATGGAGATTATGTGTATGCCATAACAGATCTTCTCTTTTAAGAGGTAGTTACGATGAAGGTCGCGTCATGAAAGTATTTGCAGGTCCAAATACACTATTTATAATTTTTTTCCATGAGAACTAAAAAGCTATTGGGACCCAATAGTGCTAGTAGTTTTCTTCTGTACGGTAATTTTTCTTATTGAGAAAATTCTATCCCATGCCCGTTTATAGGGAGGATGATAACGTTTTTTAAGCATCCTGTTATTATTAATGGGAAATGTAACGTGAGAAATATTCCTTCAATTGAAGTATTGCAGAAGATTTTAAGAAATTTCGTATGGTTCACAAAATTAAGTTGTGTGCTCTTTTGATCTAATTTGGGGGTGGCTGCACATTTTTGTGAAAAGTGAATTTTAAAATCTGTTTTGTAAAAAGTGGTTTTAAAATTGTTGTGAAGAAAATATTTTTTGAAAGTTATTGTGGTAATTATAAATATGTTTTCTTTTTTTTTGAAAAAATATATTACAACAAATTTCTTACAATTATCTACTAGACATTAGTAGATCTGGTTATAAAGAAGAAGCTTCAAACCGACAAAAATTTTGAGCACTAGCAAAAAAAAGTGGTGATAGCAATTTGAAAAACGAAGCGGTGAAAATGTTTCTCCCCAAAAGCTCCTTAATTAGTCGATTTGTGACTATCTATAGCATCATTTTCAAAGAAGTGTGGCTTAAATTATGCCAAAATGTGATGTCAAAAGATGAGTTCTAAGAAGTTTTGTGGACTTAATGTTTTTTACTTTGGAAGTACATAGGTTACCCTCATCATGATCGATTCATAAGTTTAGAGCACTCGTTGGTGAACTTGCAGTTCAGCTTCTTTTAGGGCATATTATTAATCTAGTATTATCAACATTTCTTTCCGTCACTTAATCATTGAAAAGTTTGGTAGGTTATTAGAAATTCCTGTATTAGGTAGTCCTCATATTTGAAAGGGAATATATGTCATTTGCATTATCACTTCTACTGTGACTATGGACAATATCACTTCCAATTGGCAGTATCTAGAATCAACATGTCAGTTGTTTTTGCAATTGACATCCGGGAAGAAAAAACAACTAAGAATGGTTTGCTGGCATGCCTCATGATTTTAAGTGGTTGACATACTTCATCAAATTATTGTGGAGAGCAGTAAAATATCACTCAAACCATCCACAAAAATTTGCTTTTTTGCAGAATTTGGATAATCTTGTGAACTGCATTACGGCAATTTGCCTATATCTGATCTTACACCACAGTGACTTCTTTACACTCTATGATTTCATTTTAACCGTTAAAATCCCTATTTGAATAACATGTTAATGCTTTTCTCTATCAATTGTATTGTTGAGAGTAACATTTGAAGGAGTTTATTGTAGTTTCAACATTTGCCATTGATGATTTAAAACTAGAGGGATTTACCATCTGTATATTGGACATTAAAACTTCATTATCACTAATATAGGACACTCGTTGTGGAATTGATAGTAGAAAAAGTGTGCATAAAAAAGAGATATAAGTCCTTAACTTTTCAATAGAAATTTATTATTTTCCATGCTACATTGAAACCGACAATGATTCACATATGAGTGTTGAGATCATTGGATTTAATGACATCAATATATACAATATGTCATAAATATCATGAATGATGAAGTCACCACAAATTCATCTCATCTCTTTCCCTTTATGCCAACTATTGGGGTTGTCTTTTTGAACCTCATTTCGTTTCAATCTTGTTGAGTATGTATGGGTATATTAACATTGCTTCTTAATAAATTATTTTTGAATAACTACAATTGTTATTTTAGGTATAATATTTCCTCCTCTAAGTTTTTCATCATAAAGCTTTAATATGCCCGTCTTTATTGGGGATTTCTACTACTCATTATTCATGTGCAAATCTCTCAAGTGTATTTCTAATTGCCTATCCATTTCTTAATATATTTTTGTTGGTTTTGGTCATAGTTTCATTTAATATTTTTAAATTTGTTATGCTCACTTTGACATATGTCAAAAGAATCTTCAGTCATCCCTTTGTAATTTGATCCCGACGTCAGGATAGAATCCGTGGAGGCTCACCTGGATCTAACTGCCAATATCCTTCTATATTTGGATAGCTGAATTAGGAAGGATTAATTGAGAACAATTAAATGTATCATTAGATAGTTATTTATTTCCTTTATTAAGACATCTTGTAATAGATCTATAAATAGGGATAATGTTGTATATAAGTAGAAGTATTTTACCTTCTCCAAATTCTATGAAATTCCTAACATGGTATCAGAGCCAAAGAAATCTGGTGGCCTTCATTGCCGAATGTTCCAGAGCTTCTTGACGCTGCATCAGAAGCCGCGGATCCTTTCAATGACGCCAGCGCAACCAGGAAAAAACCCATCGACTGAAGCTCTGATTCCGCTAAACACCGGCGTCGCAGAGGTTTCGAACTTGCGCGAGCGTAGACAGAACATTCAACGAAAGGAGCCAAAGAAGCGCCTCTAATGAAGCCCCAAAGCCCGAACAGGAGAGACGTCGAAGAGGATAGTCGATACAACGCACAAACGAGCGAAGGCGAAACCTTTCGATCTGAACCGGAAGGGAAAGTCATCGAAGCAGTGTAGTCGAACCCCGAAGGATCCGAAGAAGCGACGCACCTCCTTACGTAAGTCAACGAAGTCGTTGCCTCCTGATCGACCGCCAATCTGTCATCTTCCAGCACTGCGCGACAAACCCCTGTCTCCGAGGCCGTGCATCAAACGCGTGCGAACCTCCTCCCTGATAACGATCCGTTGCGATCAAGATCGATAGACAAGAAAGCGCGGGGAGATCCTCGAGCGCTACTATGGAATCGACCTTGCTAGTATTCATATCCACAAACTCCTCAAGACGATGAAGCCATCACTGGTTCGGCAATCGACCTCGCTCATACACTTTGAGCGAGCACCACAGCTGACGCCGTGTGCCATAGGCTATCGAAAGATGGCGCCTAGCCCAATGACGAGATCTTCCCGTCTTCGTTAGAGTTTCAAATTTTCGAAAAGAGTTTCGAGCTCCTCTGTGTCACCACCTACAGCAACTTCCAATGAATTGGCTCTGAAGCCGTCCTCCAATGGATGGGGTGGCCTTTGATTTTCTAAACAGACCTTCTGCTTGCGTAGCTACCCGTCCAAGTCATAAAGACCAATCGTTATTTCAACAAGCAACAAAAGGGAGAGAATATCGACCTTTTATTGTTTGAACATAATCAAAGATCAGCCTTTATTGCTGGTATAATAAAAATCAGTCTTTATTGCTGGTATAAACAAATCAAGCCTTAATTCTGATCAAAATCAGCCCTTTTATTGCTGATACAAGCAAATCAGTCTTTATTGCTGCATGATCAAATCACAGCTTTATTGGTCTGATCAAAATAAGCCTTTATTGCTGTTATACAAGTAAATCAGCCTTTATGCTATACAAGCAAATCAACCTTTATTGCTGACATGATCAAGATCAGCTCTTTATTGCTGATCAAATCAGCACTTTAATGCTACTAATATCACACCACGCCTTCCATTGCCGGATCTGAGAAATAAGGGTTCCACTACCGCCTTCATTGCTGGAGACATGAAAATATCAGGTTGCACTACGCCTCATTGCTGTAATTTATGAGGAATTACAAGTTTCCACAACCGGCTTAATTGTCGAATTTTGGGATAGTTTTCCATCATCGGCTTCATTGCCAGGCATTTCTTTGTAGTTGGATATCCTATCCATAACCAATGCAGTCTACTCTTGAGCGAGTATTGCAAGCTGGTCTCCAGCTGAGGGGGATGTCAAAATCTCAGATCATCCCTTGTATTTGATCCCAGCGGGTAGGATGAGAATCCGTGGGAGGCTCACCTGGATCACGCCAATATCCTTCATATTGGATAGTCTGAATAGGAAGGATTATATTGAGACAATTAAATGTTATCAATAGAAGTTATTTTTTCTTTTTAAGACATCTGTCATAGATCTATAAAATATGGGATAATGTTGTATAATTAAGTTAGAAAAAGGTATTTTTACCTTCTCAAAATTCATGAATTCTAACAACATAAATAATTTAATGCCTAACACACAAATACAGTTAACTATAAATTGCAAACTTTTTTTTTAATTTTA
>NW_021318618.1:11486118-11525344 GCF_001605985.2 Dendrobium catenatum | reverse complement strand
TTTTTTTTTAATTTACTTCTTAAGTTGCCTTAAAATCTTGATGATATCCTTTTATCACATAATACTTTTGAGACATATTTCTATTTTAACCATCCAATCTTAGCTCTATAAATTACATTCTCATTTATATCTCCTATACTTTTACATTCATAAATGATTAAAGAGAGAATTAAGTTATCATCTATCATCTTCCTCTCTTCAATTCACATATTTTCTATCTTTATTAGGTAGAAAAGTTTCATCCCGAAATGTCTTCTTCCATTGATTCATTCTCCACCTCCTATCTATTTTAGATGAAGGCTGAGACATACTTTCCCTTAATGAGGATGAATCTCCTTTTGATTTGCTCATGCTAGATCTGGTAGAATAATCAATTTTTCATAATGCCTTTTTAATTTATCTCTTAGGGGCATCTTCATCATTAAAATACTTCTCTGTAGCATTCTCCATATCTTGATTTGTTCCCACATCTGTCATCAATTAGCCTAATTGGGCCACTGCTGTCTCCCAAGGTAAAACTCCTTTTAAAGCTTGATTTGCTTGAGGAATGCTAGGTTTTTAATATGCTTTTATGATTCTTATTTTTCCTCTTTGTATGAATCTGTAAAGATTAAGTTTCTTCATTAAATCAAATCAACAAAGCGTATATATAATTATTTATATTGGAGCGTATTAAAGGTTCTTTAAACTAATATCCAACTCAAAGCCATCAATTTTGCATGCAGTCTACAGCACTCTAAATGAAGCTCAACATTTTTTCGCTAAATTTTTGTAAAATTTGAGTTGATGATCTAAATTTATGCAATAGAATTTCATATTTTTGCACTAATAGATATCAATTATTAGAATTTCATTTTAGCAATAAAGCCATGCCAAAGTAGATAAATCTAATTAGAGATTTTCTGCCTCTTTCAGATATCAAATTCAATCTCAAGAAGATCTCCAACATGATGTTAACAGACAACTCATCAATTGCCATTCTATCAATTGTAAACTCCATGAAATTGTAAATATGATTGTTTTTTTTTTGTAATTTTTTTTGAATTGAGTTAGTGGTTGGCTTGATGCAACTGTTGACGTAGTTGACATCTCTACCTATCTTCCATAATGTGAAATATATACATCATTTTCATCTCCCCTAGTGACCCCAGGAATGGCATCCTTCACTTTGTTTATCACATTATGAATGTAGCATAAGCCGGCCTTTTGTTACCACCTGTTAATATCATAGCATACAAGTTCAAGGAAAAGCCACCTATTACTATTAGCATACAAGTTCTAGGAGGAAGGACCTTGCTTGGAATTATACCAAGCTTGAATAAAAAAAGATCAAGAGTGAAGAAAGAACAAACAATCATCACACGCATTGCCGGGGACAATTTTTTCATCACAATAGGAGTAACAATGTAGGTAGTAAAGGGTCAATACTACTTGTCTAAGTAGAGCCTATTTGGTCAAGTTGGGTTTTCGTGCTTGCCAATAAAAAGATGTAGAACGACTTATTTGGAGTGTGGTGCTATGACTCTGCACAGAGATTTTTCTACAGAAGCGCTCTTTGATAGTAATTTACCCCATATTATTAAAGATATGAATAACTAAAATTAAGGTTAAATATCCTATTAGCCCTTGAATCAAGGGATACCCTAATTCTTTTTTATTCAAGGGGATGCCTAAAGGAGTTTTACATGTGGTTGGCCAAAGTTTTAACCGTCATCCTTGACTTGTCAACATTTCTTGGTTTAGTCATCCCTTTGGCATAGCTCTAATTTGCTGAACTGTACTTATGTAGATCGCCTATGACGACGTAGTTGGCCCACTATTTGTAGCTTACCTGAGAAAAATAGTTGAATTATATCTTGTGGCCAATCCAAAATGTTGGATCCAACCAACATATTGTTGTCTAAGTAATGGCTGGTTAATAGAACTAACCTTTAGGTGTAGTTGAGCTAATGCTGCTTGATGTAGCCATCCGTTTGGAGAAATTCCTTTTATAGATGTCTCTTGATGTCCTTGGGCTATTATTTTTTCAATTCTCCTGGATCATCCACTAAGTACTTTCCATAACATGTGATTTTTATGCAACTGAGTGACTGCATTTTCCTGGATCAATTCCCGTATGGGGGCTGTTTGGTTGGATTACTTTAGGGTGTAAAGCATTTCAAATATAAGAGTTTTATAAATTTGGTGTTTGGTTGGAATACAAAATGATGCAAAATAAAATATAGTAAATATAATGTAAAATGAAGTAGTTCATTTTGAGCATAAACCAAATTCCTCTGATTTTGCATGAGAACCGTTTGCACCCCAAGCTTGCTTGATCACCATCAATGCTGGCCGCCACCATCGTCTGCTGTTGATGGCTGTCGCCCTCTGTCGGTCGTCGCCACGGGCTATTTCCACTAGCTGCCACCGACCACCAAACCTGCCACCGACCACCACAACTGCCACCGACCACCACAACTGCCGCCTGCTGTCAGCTGCTATTGTTGGCTACTGCCAGCCTCCGACAGTTACCATTTAGAGCTTTACTCTACATTCATTACTTCTAACCAAATTTTAAAAAAAAAATCATTCTCCTGCATTTACTTTACATTCATCCAAACATCTCCAAAGTATTCTTTTTACACTGCATTACTTTTTCAGCCAACTAAATAGCACCTTAGTATTTTGGAGGGTCCATCCTTTATTAAATCTAGTTATTTTTCTATATTTTGTATCTTTAATTTGTGCTTGTATTCATTCATATTCTTATACACTTTAGCCCTTCATTCTAAAATCATCTCATCATCAGAAGCTTAAGTGGTCATATTTTATTATTTTTGGATGACCTTATATTAACTATAATAGAATAATTACTGGAGATAGGTGCATCTTCCTTTAGCGTGCTCTCGAAATTGCTAGAACGTATGTTCAAGCTTGGCCTTTATGGGCTGCTGCTGCTGCAGTTTACCAAATGCTTCTGAGTGATGCCAAATTGCCAAGGGTTCATAACAAGTTTCTTGGAGTTTGTTGAATTCCTTTAGCAAATATATTCTACTTTCTGCGGATTTGCTCATCTTAAGTGAATATGAACTACACACTCTTATCATAAGTCTTTTTAACTTACTTCATTGGTGATATCTAAACTTAGATAGTCTGGCTATAATTAAGTATCAATATATGCTTGGTTAAAATCTAAATTGATTGGTAAAATCGTTGTATGCATGAAGATGCCAAGATTTGGGTGGTTGTTAAAAGCGAGGTTAAGTCGTGCATGTATGAAGATAATAAGATTTGGGTGATTGATTCACGTAAGCGGGTTGCATGAGAAGTCTATGGTATTTCTTCTTTCTTGTCTATTTGTGTGTTCTTGATCCTTATTTTGAATTTGCGAGATAGAGAAGCTGCCCTTTAGAAGCAGATCTTTGGATTTGATGCTTTTAAGATTGTTGACCTGTTTAGCAGCTAATTGTTATGCCATAGAAATCACAATTGTTTTGTGGTAAAATTTGTGATAGCAATCATGATCCAAGTGCATTTTTGTATTGCAATAATGACACTATTTTCTATTTCTATATATATATATATCAACGATTATTAACCTTCGGGAACATTTTTACCTCAGATTTATCTATTTGTTGTCATTTCTTTATAGGAGCGCCATTTTTCATTGCTGCAACGTGAAACTGAAAAGCTTAAGGCGGACATTGAAAAGATGCGCAACGAGCTTAGGTTTTTGCTGCTTTCTACTTTATTTGATCTTTTTTGCATGGTCATATTCAATATAAACACTGTATATATGTTCTTTTTTCTTGAACAGGTATGAGGTTGACAAGGCGACTTCTGGACAACGTTTAGATCTAAATCTTGAAAGAGGGTAATTTATGACAGATTTTTTAAGAATTCTTTAATAAGTAATTCGAAAATTTTAATGGGCTTCTTTTACTCTTTTACTGGTGGATATTTCTAGTACATCTCCGCATGAATACATAAGTTTGTTTGGATGCAAGTCCCTCTACCTCCCCAACACAAACACACACAAACTTGCAGATGACACATATACATAGCATGATTATAAATTTATATTAAATATTTTATTAATGGAAGTAGAACATAAGGTGAGTTACATATACATAGGTACACAGTGATAGATAAAGAAGGACAATGCCATTTATAGATTGAATTCCAAGCAAACAGATGGTGAATATTTATTTTAATGAAGTCCACAGGCTGAACATGCACGTGGGATCACTACCCTGGGAACCAGAGTAGTATGCCATTTGAGCTATTGCATTTTGATTCATGGGAACCAGAGTAGTATGCCATTTTAGCTAATGCATTTTGATTCATGTGTTAGCATGCATGTTTATGCGCATCTATATACATCTAGTTCTGCACTATGTATGTGCTTCTGCATTTGAGTGTGGACAGCTCTCATCTTAAGAGCATAACCATCCTTCAACTTTCCAACATTAAGTCTTGATGATGGAAAAACTGGGATTTATTTAATTTTTGCTTGTCCAATTCATATGGTGTGGGCTCCGAAAATTCCATTTTATTGTGTGATCCCGGCCTCTCCACGCCATCCATCAATTTTTCTTTTAAAATATTTGTGTGACGATGACGACAGAGAGTTTTAATGAGATTAGGTTCCGAGGGAAGTTTCAGAAGGCAGATTGGGTTTTAGATAATACACTACCCAGAGATTTTGCCCTCATTTGGTGAGGACTTTTTGATCTGAGTTCTGGTTTCCTATAGGCGCAAGCCCCTATAGTTAATTACCCCTCCTGATAACAAGAGAGAACTTTCGATTAAGGCTAGTCATTCAAGCGTTCACATAGGTTATGAACCTATCGTATAATAGCAATAACGGTGAATGAGCAGATGTGTCGTTCCGTTTGGGTATGTCGGTGGAACGAGCAGTTGAGTCGTGCACTGACGTGGAGTCGGTCGGGTTCTCCGACAGTTAGAGGTCAACATATGGCTGTCCAATTAGAGTTGCCACTGCATCTTATCTAGAGCTCCTCCCATCCTTTTGAGATTTTGGTTTAATAAATGTTAGGTGGTGGAAATTATAAATTCAAGTAGGGGCTGGGAACACTGTTGAACGTTATGCGCCATGAACACTTGGATGGAGAGGGAGGGATGGCCATTGATCTATAGCATTGATATCCATATTCTTATCTTGATGATGGAAAAAGTTGGTAGTGGCTTTTGTCTACTGAAGGGAAATACATTAACTTATACACATATTTTATTATCTAGATCTATCATTTATACCCCCATCAAAATTTCTTGTAGTTATATATTGAGGAGGATATGCTCAATTTGCTTATGAACATAGATGCATATAGATCTAAAATATGCTTGTGTTATTGTAAGGAAATTCATTTTTATATGCCTTCACAATAATGAAAATTGGAAAAAACATACCAGCTATATATTTTCTTAGGGAAATATGTTTAAAACTTTATTTTTACACCTAAATATCACTACCTAATGACCGCGAAGTATTTATTTTAAGTTCATCATGGCAGACAAAAAAAAAAAAGTTCATCATGGCATACATTTGTTTGAATAAAGAAATGTTTGGTTCATGTTCGATTTATATTCAAACTATGTGCCATCAATGTTCAAATATGGATCAAATAAAGTTCGAACAAGGTTTAAATAATATTGAACATGGATTATAACATAACAAACTATAAGGTTGATGACATAGATTGAGAGCAATCACGACAATAGGTTGTAAGAGATATAATACAATAATCATAATACAACAGGATGCATTTCAAGAGAGAATACAACGACAATCAGTTGTGCAGTTCAAGATTTGTTATATTTCATAACACAACAGATGTAAATGTAGAACTAATGTTAAGTAGATTAATGAAAGAATAAATTTACACACAAAAAAAAAGTTTGTTACAAAATAATAAATGGACTTCTGGATCTATATTATTGTGAAATAAACCTTCACATAAATGACTTTTGTACAATCAGTTCTAACTTGGAAAATTTTCTTTGAAACTAGATATATGATTTGTATTGCAGACACTTTATGGACACCTGATGTAGGCAGGGGGGGGGGGGGGAAACAAGGGGGGGGGGGGTTCAAAATAAGTTGGGTTGTAATTTTTGTGAGTTTCTTTATCTTCTACTAAATTCAGCTCATTAATGTCTAGTAGAGTACCTTTTTAAGCTCATAATTCATGTCCAAAATTATTCCCCCTTTATTTGGTTCATTCCCCCCTTCCCCGTGTCTCCTCGGTTTTTCCTTCTTGGTGTTGTTTCCCGTGGCTGGTTCCTTCCCTTTTTTGGGTTGGCTGTTCTGGTTCTCCAGGCTGGTTCCGATCCCATGTGCTGCCCCTTCGGTTTCTCCCATGGTTGCTTGTCCCGTGGCTGCTTTACCCAGCTTTCTGTGTGGTTTTTTTTTGGTGCTGTTTCTGGATTAAATGCAGGCCTTCTAGTTCCCTTATTTTGATGATTTAATTAAGGATACTTTGAGCTGTTTAGCTGTCCCATTTCCCCTATATATATTAGAGAGTTTATGAGTTATTTTTGGAGGGGAATGTTATGTGACTAATTTTTGGATAAAACCTGCGGGTTTTCTTGGAAAGGCTTGCGAGCTTGTTATAAGAAAAGCGAGCGGAGGCCGGGGCCGAATTTTCGGAGCCCACACGGGTTTTCTTGGAAAGGCTTGCGAGCTTGTTCCATCTCTTCTAATCTTCTTCTAGGAAAGCTTGGAAGCTTGTCCTCTCTTCTTCGTCTCGAGCTTCTTATCTCTTTCTTCTCTCTGCAAGTTGGACGCCATTTGTATCTTTCTTCTCAAATACAAAGGAATGCAAATTTAGGTGTTGTTATGTTTAGTTTTATTTTCGAATCATGTAAGTGTCTTTTTTATGATATAAAGGGTATTGTTTTTCGTTTTAAGTGGAGTATTTTGTGTATCTTTTATTTCCTAGGAAGTTTTTTTATATGTTTGCAAAAAGTAGGGGTCTCCCTATTTTTTTGCTTGCATCAATTTTGGTATCAGAGCTTAGGTTTGTGTCTTCCTAGGTTCTTTCGTGTTTCTTTTATGTGTTTAAAAAAATAGAAAAAGACAAAAAAATTGAATCAATTGTGGAAGAAAGCAATCAAGAAGATCTTGAAGTCCCTCTTCCAATGGACAGATGGATTCCGACGGAAGGAAGTTCAACAAATCCCCTACAGAATGAACTATACAAACTACAGATGAAGATGCATATGTGCACGGAGCAATATATGAAGAAAAAGAAGCGTCTGCAAGAACATTTTAAGCATGAACGAGATGTTATTCTAAAAAAATATGAAGTCAAGATTCGAGAATTAGATGTGATGCCTTCAGAGCAAACTCAAGCATCATCAGGAGATGAGCTCTTTTAACCAGGGAAGAATTGATGTAGGCAAAGGGGAGGGGTCAAAATAATTTGGATTGTAATTTTTGTGAGTTTCTTTATTTTCTACTAAATTCAGCTCATTAATGTCTAGTAGTGTACCTTTTTAAGTTCATAATTCCTGTCCAAAATTATTCCCCCTTCATTTTGGTTCATTCCCCCCTTCCCTGTGTCTCCTCAATTTTTCTTTCATGGTGCTGTTTCCCATGACTGGTTCCTTCACTTTTTTGGGTTGGCTGTTCCGGTTCTCCAGGCTGGTTCCGATCCCCTGTGCTGCCACTTCAGTTTCTCCCCTGGCTGCTTGTCCCGTGGCTGCTTTACCCGGCTTTCTGTGTGGTTTGTTTTGGGTACTGTTTCAGGATTAAATGTAGGCCTTCTAGTTCCCTTATTTTGATGATTTAATTAAGGGTACTTTGGGCTGTTTAGCTGCCCCATTTCCCCTATATATATTAGAGAGTTTAGGAGTGATTTTTGGAGGTGTGTTATGTGACTAATTTTTGGATAAAACCTGCGTGTTTCCTTGGAAAGGCTTGCGAGCTTGTTCCACCTCTTCTACTCTTCTTCTAGGAAAGCTTGCAAGCTTATCCTCTCTTCTTTCATCTCGGGCTTCTTATCTCTTTCTTCTCTCCGCAAATTCGACGCCATTTGTATCTTTCTTCTCAAATCCAAAGGAATGCAAGTTTAGGTGTTGTTATGTTTTGTTTTATTTTCGAATATTGTGTCTTTTTTTATGATATAAAGGGTATTGTATTTCATTTTAAGTGGAGTATTTTGTGTATACTTTATTTCCTAAGAAGTTTTTTTTTATATGCTTGCAAAAAGTAGGGGTCTCCCTATTTTTTTTGCTTGCATCAACACCACTGCAAATAAGATATTAAGCAATATATGACTATGAAATGATTTAAATTTTATTAAATTATCAAATAAATTAATTTATTGTAGACATGGGGATTTCATCTTTGTCAGCTCTCCTCTACTTCAAAGAAGCTTTGATGAGAAAAGTTCTCTGTTGTCAAATAACTTTGTGTGCTCAAGCAACTTAAAGAAGCACTTGTAGAACAAACTTATCATTGCTTGTAGCGTTGAGGTGCAAGAAGTGTCAGTCAATTTCATGACCTTCGTTGAAAGTGAGATCTCACACATTATTCAATAAACTTTGTTTCCATTTATTTAAAAGTTTTGCATTATCCTTTGATTTCAGAGACTTCTCTCCATAAAAGGACCTGAGTGTTTGTTCAGGCCACTTATCCCACACAAATGATTCTATTAAAATATTCATAGCCTTGTGTACACAGATTGTTGTTCTGCGGTACTAATCAATAGTTTATCCAACACAAACGATGCCAATTTTATAGATCTTTGGGTAGTGCCAGATGTACTTCTTTATTAGAAAACATAAATTATTAATACATTGTAAAAATATAAATCTGAAGTTAGTGCAAATGATATCGAATTTTTCATACTTTCAATGAAGTAAAATATTCATCATCTTACTACCTAATCATGTTGCTGAGGTATTCAAGTGCTGGAACAATATTGCTCTTTCACTACTTATATCTCCTTCCCAATGGAGTTGTCAACTAGTTATGACGTTCAAGACTTGAAGGAGGATAATTGCTCCTCATCAATCTAGCGGAGGAAATCAATGGCACATGAATTTATGAGATTGTGCATCTTTCTTTATGGCTGTGTGAAATCCCCAGATAAATATTTCTTATTCTTTTACATCTTTTTAAACTCTAATAATTTTGTATCACTCTTACATATAATTGCAAGAGATGGACTGACATCCCTTGCCTACTTGATTTCCTGTTATGTTGGTATAATGGCAAGGGATTATTCTTTATATCTGTCACCTCCTCGATCGCCTGCTCCTTCTGCACCTTATCCCCAACCTCAATTGAGTGAATGGCAAGGTCAGTGGCAGGCATCGCCTCCCTGTGATTGTTCCCATCCTGATCCTCCCTATTTATAAAACTATGCAGAAGATGAGTTATTGCTTTTAGTTTCTGTTCTAATTTATTTGATTATTCTTCAACCTAACTAGGCCGCTCCTTATCTCTTTTACAATGACAAAAGTTGCTTTAACCCTTTATAATAGGCCAAGAGGGCATAAATTGACTTGTAGTTCATTTTTCTTCCACTGCCTCACCTACTTTGTCCCAAAAAATAGAGGTGTTTGCTTTTCTCTATACAACTTTATCTAGGATAGGTTGAGTAGCAGTATTTACAATGGACTCATAGAAGTCATCCTCATGAGCTTTATGCACCAACATAGGATAAACAGCCGACTGAAAGTAACAAGGTATGAGTTAAATGATCCATCATTTTCTCATAAATATTTTGATTTTGAGGTAATGAAAATAACTTATAGCTTTATTGAAAAAAATGGCCAAAATCTCTGCTTGTGAACATCTTTTTACTTGTTTAACTCAACATCTTTGATGCACTCTCCTTAAGAAACTTACCAAATCTCTTCACCAGCTTTGGGATGGATTCATAAGCCATTATTATAATGATATTGCGTATCCAATTAGAGTATACTGGACTGGAGCATTCCTCTTCAGGGCAATGGCCTAGTTCATTATATCTCTTTTTAGCCCACTCAATATTTTTTCCCATGCCAGCTTACCTCATCGGTATCCAAAAAATGCCTCCTCATCTTCAACTAGCTTGAGCATCTTAGTGAAAATAACACTATTTATGGTTTTGTAGGATACCATCTACGAAAGAAATGTAACCCAAGCATCCACACATCAGCTATCATAGTGCACTAGATGAAGTCTTTCTCTATGTTTGCATTTTTGTGGGTCTTGTCACGGCCCAAGTAGTTCTCACGCAGCCTTATGCTTCTGCTCATCTTTTGTAACTTCTTAAATGAGAAATTTTAAACTGCAACAGAGTGGTCAAGGCAAATTTTGTCAAATGTGATGTTTTGTCTTACAATGTTGACAATGGAGTATCTCTCATTCTTATCTCAATCAACGACCATTTTCAGTTATAATTGATGAACCAGTGTCCCAGAGAACTATGTTTTAGGAGTTTTGAAGAGCCAAGGAAAGGCGGATCTCATAACTAGGGTTGTAAACAAGTCAAGCTTCACCTTGAGTCATCTTTTGCTTGAGCTTGAGCTTGAGCTTGATTAATTAAATGAGCTTGAGCTTATGCTCAAACTTTATTGTACAACTTCGAATTAGCTAATTTATTATGAAAGATAGAATATTATTATGATTCAAGCAATTATTATGATAAAATAAAAAAAGAATGAGAAATTAGGAGAAAAATAATAAAGAATTACCTAATATAAGAAAATTAAATATAATTTTTAAATATTTTTAATAATTTTGTACTTAAAATTATGAATTCTAATATATATTAAGTACATTTTAATTAATATTTTTTTAAATGAGTCAGTTTTGCTTGAGCTTGAGCTTGAGCTTGATTAATTAAATGAGCTTGAGCTTATGCTCAAACTTTATTGTACAACTTCGAATTAGCTCATTTATTATGAAAAAGAGAATATTATTATGATTCAAGCAATTATTATGATAAAATAGAAAAAAGAATGAGAAATTAGGAGAAAAATAATAAAGAATTACCTAATATAAGAAAATTAAATATAATTTTTAAATTTTTTTAATAATTTTGTACTTAAAATTATGAATTCTAATATATATTAAGTACAATTTATATTAATATTTTTTTAAATGAGTCAGTTTGAGAGCTAACGAGAGAAGTTATGGCTACCTCAAGTTTGACTCGTTAGCTCATTGAGCTGGGCTCACGAGCCATTTATCGAGTTGAGCTCGAGCTGGCTAACGAATTGGCTTGACTCACACCCTTCAACCTTAGAGTCTAAAGGTTTTCGTTTGAGTAGATCTAAACTGAATATATGGAGTGTAATTTTAGTAATAATAGATCTAGCGGGGGATTATGACTTTGGGCGATCAAGTCATTAACAATGTTTAAAATTGTGTATTCGGGTATTGAGGCATTTTTCATTCGTGAGGCGAGGCGTAAGCCTCAAGGCGTTTTGAGGCGTAAGCCTCAAAATCAAAAGATTGCGTAAACATAAAAAGATTAATTTTTTATATACTAATGAGTGAATAATATAAAACATAAAAAAATATAAGATATGAAGTGAAATCAAAATATCCCAATAATAAGACAACATGAAATATAGTTCAACTCAAAATTCTTTCCCAAATCCCAATATTCTTTCCATTAACATATAATTCAAATTTCCAAAAATATATAGTAATGACATATCACATAAGAATTAAGAACTCATAAGTCATCAGCACTGTCATCACTAAGGGGTTCTTCATTTGAATCATCATTATGATGAACTGTTCTCTCTCCTTCCTCCTCTCATATAGAGTCCAATGTCGGGCATTTACTTCAAGATTTATGTAAGTTTTAATATATATATAGCGTGAGGCGTAAGCCTCATGCCAGTGAGGCGAGGCGGGCCTCAACTAAGGTGAGGCGCAAGCCTCATAAAAAAACTTGAGGCGTAAGCATCGAGGCGTTTTTTATTGGAATTGCTCAAAGGCGGGCCTCAAGGCGAGCCTCACATTGCGCAATTTTAAACCATGATCATTAATAAGACACACGTTTTAGATATCTTGGGTCTATTGTTCAGAGTGATGGTGAAATAGATGACAATATTATTAATAGAATTCAAGTTGAATGGTTAAAGTCGAGGAATGCATTGGGCTTATTGTGTGATAGAAAAGTCCTTCTCAAACTTAAGGGAAAATTCTATAAGATGGTAGTGAGAACTGCAATGCTTTATGGTGCAGAATATTGGTCATTAAAAAGAAGCATAATATTAAGTTAAATGTTGCAAAGATGAGGATGCTCAGGTGGATGAATGACTTTACTCTTAGAGATAGAATACAAAATGAGCATATATGTGAAAATGTTGGAGTAGCTTCAGTGGAAGATAAGATTAGAGAGAGTCGCCTTAGATGGTTTGGTCACATTAAATTTGATTTATGTTAAGAAAGATAGAGGTAGACCTAAAAAGACTTGGCTAGAAAATATTAGAAATGACATTTGTTAGATTTAGATGATAATTTGACTCTTAACAGGACACAATGGAGAAAAGTGATTCATGTAGCCTATCCCACATAGTAGGATAAATGCTTTTCATTGTTGTTATAGAGCAGACATCTACATGCAAAACAAAATAATTTAAACGTGCAAAATAATGATTGAATCATAATCGAATCATATTTGAACAATGATCAAACCACATCTTTGAATTATCCACCAATCTTGATTGAATCATTTTTTATCATCATTTGAACAACTTACAAATATTGATTGAATTTTTTTCAAACTATTTTTTCGAACAAATTTTGATCATGATCGAAAGAATAATTGAACCTTCTTTGAACATCGTCTATCAATCATGGTTCAAAGATGATTCGATCGTGGTTTGAATTTTATTTGAATCATGATGGATGATCGTTTGATTATGATATGATCATTGTTCGAAGATATACAATTTCCATTGTGATTTAATCATGATTTGATGATGAAGGTTTTGACTTTATTTGTTAGAAAGAAAGTATTTTGGTCCAAAACAAACTTTTAGGTATATTTACTGAAGAAAATGAATAGTGGACATATTCATTTAATTTTTATTATTAGGAGTGAAATTTCACTTTGTGTATTGTTGGCTCTTCCAGAGTAATGATAAAATAGTGAGATTCCTTTACTTTCAATTTGCCTATGTATATTATTTGAGGAAATAATTTATTCTTCTGATATATATTTTTTTTTTCAAGATGGATTTTATAATTATTGAATCACTTTAAAATTAGTGTAATATAAATTTTGATTGGTTGCTCATATATTGCATTAATATTAAAGTAAATTCAACGACTTTGAGATCAATTATGACCAAACTTTAGTCAAAGTATTACCACCCCAATTTTTTACATTTATCTATCAGAGTTTAAATTGCTAGTGAAATATTATTCGAGGATTATTACTTTGTAAAGTTTGATAAAATTTCATTTTCTCCTCTCATTCTCCATGCCCTATTAATGTAGGCGCTTGCGTGACGAGCTTGCCAAACAGACGGCTGAAACATCTGACCTCACTAACAAGCTTGATCGAGTATTCTTTGAACTTAAATACATTGAATATATATATTTTTTGAATGGTTTCTTTGCATGTTTAAAAAATATATATATTTTAATTTTCAGGAAATTCATGCCTTAAGGGCCCAATTGGAGGCTGCAAAATATGACGTTATCAAGTATTGCGTTGGTACCCTGGTTTCAATATCTACTGTTGGTCTGGCTGTTATCCGAATTCTGATGTAGCAGCATTCTTTTTTACTGAGTGAGATAATACAATTAAGTTAATAGATGCTCAAATATATTCATTCTTTCTGATATGTATGAATGCTCTCAAAGGCTGTAATTTTAACCTTTGGCATAATTTTTTTCCTCCTTTGCTAAGCTGGAAGCATTATGGTGAAATCCAGTTGTAGCTCCGGTTGGTTCTCATTGCTGGATAATTTAATTCAAGTTTTTTTTCTTAAACATTTTAATTTTGGGAAATTTACATACATACCACTTTATAACATCCTATTTACATATCTAATACCTAAAATTTTAATATTACATGCATACCACTCAATATTATTTTAATATCAAATATACCACTTATATTTCTTTCCTACTAATATATTTCATTTCTACTATTCTTATTTGATATGAAAATGAACTATGAGTGGTATGTATGTAATATTAAAATTTTAGATGTTAAATATGTAAATAGAATAGTATTAGGTGTTATGCATGTAAATCTCCCTTTAATTTTATATACTCGCTAATCTCTTTTCAGCTTGCAACATATATTTCGTCCATAATTCTCATATTTTATGAGGATTTAGTGTAAAATTGCCTTAAAAGTACTGTGATAATTAGATTAGATTATCAAGCTGTTCTTATAATTAGTTTTTTAAACTCAATTTTGATGTGCACTGGAATAATATTCTCCTTTTGTGTCATCTGCAAGATTATATTGTGAGCTTGAATCCTGGAAAGTGATTTGATGCTCGATGATGGTCTATCATGAATGATTGATTTGATTTGAAGATTGATTTATATGTGGTGAATTCACAGCACATGCACCAATATTAAATTACCAAAATTAATACACCTTCGGCAACAATATTGAAAATGACTATGGGTGTTATATATGTAATATTAAAGTTTTAGGTGTTAAATATGTAAATAGAATAATATAGAGTGGTATGTCTGTAAATCTCCCTATTATATAATGACTTGGATTGACAACAATGTACATTCTAACCTGGTAAAAGAGGATATGCCTTTGGCAACAACAGCATTACAAATACTAAATTCTAGCCTAGCAATGTCAAAAAATAGTCTGTAACAGGAATCAAAGAAGATGGTGTAAAAATAGTAGAACTAATGCATTTCAAATCATCACTTGTCATGATGAAGCAGAATACTTGTTAGGCCTCCAATCTGATTTTTCTGCAGTGATTATTCCTTCTTTTTCTTTGGTGAAGGTCAGTTGAACCTTCCAGTGCAAAGATTTCAGCAAGCTTTCAACTTCACTGGTAACAACAGATTCATCCCTGACTACCAACTTGCCGCCTGGCCTTGCAATCCTGTCAATCTCAGCTACAACTGGAACAATGCTACACCTGAAAACCCGGCATGGTATTTTTCTACTGATTTAGGTAAATTTATACAAGATTCATAACTTTGCATTCATCATAATTCGACTAGTTTACCTTTCCTTCAACTTAGAGAAGAGGTGGTCGGCATGAAGGAGATCGTAAGTTCGGGGATAAGTGCTGAAGGATTCACACCAGTCATGATATATGCCGAAAAGCCCGCGCTCATAGATGACAGGCAGTGTATCTGGAGAATCAACGTTCACAACATTCATGACCCAGACTTTCAGATCTTTCAGAGCAGCAGCAAACCTGAAGGAAAGCTTTGTCAGGTAAGTCATATATGACATTGTAGTAGCATAGTAGCAGCAGAATTCTTACCCTCCATATACAGATCTCATATCCATGACATTTCTAAGTTTGGACCAGTTGATGCCCAAACCATTGAGGTAGGATTTCATCACTATATTTTTCCAGTGCTCGTAGTCGGATTTAAAATCATTGGGAGCTGGTTTTCCATGGATGCCTATATGGGATGCATTTAGCCAGTATGGGGGCGCTACAAGTCTTTTTGGCCAGTCTATGGGCCATTTTGCACCTCTTTCTGCCGCATTAGTCGGCACCCAATGCATGCAAGTTTTTAAAGGAACATTCCTGGGAGGAACACAAGAAAAATTCAAATTAAAGATTTTTCAAGGCGATTCACTGAAATTTTCTCTTTATGATAGAGAGTTTTTTGGACTTTGATCATTTGTGCTTGAGTTCTTAAGATCAATTATAATTCTCAGGAATCCCAGGGCAAGGGTTCAAAAAAAGCTCTTTCCTTGGCAAAGTTATCACTTCTAGAAGGGGATTCAATATCTTTTTAAGCTTTCTTAGTAACAAATTTCCTGAAGATTAATGAATGAGTCCAATCCTAGAAAGGGTAAGCTAATTTCCACCATAAGCCAAATGCATTTCCAAAGAAATCTATCCATCAAATACCAGGAAGAGAAAAGCATAAATAAATATTTTAATGCAGAATTTGAAGTCAAGCCCACAATTAGAAAAGTATGATGAGAATGCAGAGCAAGATTATGTAAGTTCTTCATCGATGGTTTTGGTAATAATAGGGATAATTGGTAGCTTACTTAATCTATATTGTCAAAGCCCTAAACCTAAAGTTTCATATATGCTTAAGAACAAATTAAAAAAAAAAAAGAGAGTTTTGAATTGCCAACTCACCAAGCTGCATTTGGATCATCCCCTTTATCACACATAGGAGGATTTTGATTCTTCCTCTTGTCATAACATTCATTCGTAGTGGGTTTCCTATAAATAGCTGCAGCAATTCCATTTAATTTATCCTTCTTGATAGTGACTAGATCCCAACACATTGATATGGTAAGAGATGTCATTGCTGAAATAAGAAGAAACTCATCAAATTCTATTCAACTGGATTCACTAATAAACTAGGCTTTGGTGTGTAGAACCCTCAGACCAAGAAATCACCTTTCCATATTCCAACATCTTCCTTCAGTTTTTGATAAACCGGTGTGGCCGACCACACGAAATAACCGCCAGGACGCAGAACACGATTTAGCTCCAGAAGGAGCATGCCTCCTGCCATCAGAGAACCACAATAGGATAATTGCAAGGCAACACAAACAGTGACTGACAGGAAACATATCAAAGTGGAATGAATACCATCTGCATGCCATGGGACTCGACACCTTGCACAGTGAATAAGGTCAAAAACATTGCTAGGGAATGAAAGCCGGTGCGAGCCCATTACTGCAGATATCGCAGGAATTCCTCGCTCGAGAGCAAACTGAACTTGTGCTTCATGTTCATCCTTTGGGGCAAATGACATTGTAAGCACATCCCGTTCGAAAAGATAGCCGCCAAAGCTTGCAACCCCACAACCAACGTCTAATACAACACGGATACGCTTTCCCCATGAAATATCACGCAGAGACTGCAGCAAGAGCGAAAGTGTCATGAAATAGAACAAACAAGGAAGAAAACAAAGCTTATGTTTATTGATTACGCTTGACGACCGACTTAGTTTTAAATGTTTATCTATATTATATAAAAGCACTAGAGCAAAAAAGGAACTAAAATGGATGATACAGTAAGGAAATTCTGATAAAAATTTAATACACTACGATTTGGCCCTGTAAGCTTATTTTTTGTATTTTTGGTTTTAGAAAATAGCTTACCTTGTGAGCTGCATCAAAGAAGAGTTCTATAAGATAGTTATATATAATGAATGAAAGGAAAACTAGTCCTGAATGATATTGCTAGATCTTGTCATATAGCCTTATCCAAGTATTTGGAATCCTTCTCCGTGGCATAAGTGAACTTTATTTTGAACAATTTATAGTTATTTTTAACACTAGACTAATCATTTTCTTTTCTAAATTTTCTGCATCACTTATTAGAGCATCTTCTGTCGTTGTATATGCTGAAACATTTTATATGTATGTTTCATTTGATGAATGATACTCTACGAGTCCTTTGTATAATTAGTTTTTATTCCAATCTTACAACATTTACCTCACTATATGTTAGCATTTGCATAAATATTACAAAAAGATACTTATTTAAATCAAACCCTTGATATAAAACTATCGTGAGTAGCAACTCTTTTGTTACTCTGTAATTATTTTTAATATTAATCATTCTTGAATCATAAATCCTGCAAAATATAAGCATATTTCAAGCATTTTTTTTTGCTTTTGACATGCATATTTTTTCCTTAATACCAAAGAAATCAATTACCATAGTACTCCATTATAAGGTTTATAAAGATCAGTAACTATGAAAATTTTCCGTTAATTGCCTTGATTAAAATTTGCATTCACGCCAGATGTACCATAGTACTCCATAATAAGGTTTACATTAGAAAAAGATAATGCATTTTCTTAATCTTTATACTTTCATCAATGAAATTTGACAACTACTACTGCAACATCTTCACAACTCTGCAAATCTCAATTGATATCTCATTTATACATTTTTTTTTTCCAATTCAATTTTCAGAGTTAGACCATTGTAGTATACTTCACTATTTGTGTATCCTCTTATTTAACAGTGAATGTTTTACTTTCTCATGTCATGAACATAGGCCATTCTCAATCGAACCACACAAACTCAGTGTTCTTCATCTCTCTGGTTATTTTATTATGTGTGATGCTAGATTTATCATTTTGTTTTTTAATTTAAGTTGATCTTGTTGCTCTCTTTTGTGCTTTCAGGTGTCGATTTGAGCCAATCAAAATGAGAACTTGCTAATTCAGGCTTCATTTGGGCGGATAGTAGAAAAATTAAAAATTTTGTACTAAAAAGCTGCATTAAGAAAGCAGTAAGAAAGCGGTCCCAAACAAAACCTAAATCTTATCTACAAAAGAAAAAGGAACAAACGCACTTCCTTCAGAAAGAAGCAAGACATATCATACCTGCCGAATGAAGTCAATGTAATGCAGAGCCCCATGAATGAACTGCGTTCCACCACCAGGAAATATAAGGTACTCTCTATCTACTTTCACCCAATTCTGATGCCCCTTCACCTCAGCAAGTTTAGTTCGTGGAACATTATTATACCATATCTAATCAACAAACAAAAACAAACAAACAATCGAAATTAAATCCAATAAACGAAGATAAATATCTACTGCAGCAAAATCCTCTGTAAAAACAACCTTATCCCTGCTAGCAGGCCATTCAATCGACCTCTTATACCCCTTAGGAAGAGGAACAAGACAAGTTGGGCTTTCCTCAGGGCAATGGCGTTCTCTGTGCTCGTAATGCTTCAGGCTATTTAGCTTCTTGATAGCCTTCGCATTGTCGAGGCAAGGAATGTAGTCAGGACCCGCAGTAACATTGCATAGATCCCAATCGATATCTCTAATCTTGCTTTGCTCCTCTATCAGGATTTTGGTGAGATTCTCTTGCCGGCCATTGTTCCCCTTTTCCTCTTCTTGCTTCTCGTCATCTAGATTCTGAGAGGAATCCTCTTCGGAAGGAGGTACGGATCCAGTCTGTGGGATGTCTTTAAGAAGAAAGCGGTGTTCGGCGGCGGCGGACGACTGGGATAGGGAGAGAAGAGAGGAGGAGGAAGAAGAAGTGAGCGCATAGACGGCGAATAGGCAGAGGGAGACGAAGATGAGTAATACGGCGGTGGAAGCCGATGAGGAATAGGAAGACGATCCCCGCTTTCCTCCGCGAGAGTTCTTGCTGAAAGCTTTCATTTATGAGCAATGGAAGGAAGGAGAGGGATAGAGGCCGAGCGGCGATGGCGGGCAAGAGTTGAGCGATCAAGATCCAAGATTCCGGCGGAAGATGTCGAGATTTCCGGCGTTCCTTTGCGTTCGCGCGATGCAGCTGGATTCCACTGACAAGACGCTATGAGTGGTGGAGCCCTGGTTGCTGAAGGTGAAAGATATACATATCAGTATCATTTTTTTAATATTTAAAATTAATAAATATAATAAAATTATTTTAAAAATATTAAGCTCAAAAGTTGAGCCTCATCAAGCTCGAGCTGACTCGGCTTACTAACACTCCTATTGGAGTCAGCTGCAAAAATAAAAACAAGATTTCGTGGCAATTTTTTATTATTTTTAGCAAATAATTTTAAAATTATTTTAAAAATAGTAAGAAAATCATTCCAATCAAAGCATAAGATTGTTAGCACTCCCATGAGCTATTATTACTGCCCCATGAAACTATCTCCAATGCCTTCCCAGCTTGCCTTCTGCAAGACATCCGGAAAGAAAATTATTCAGATGTGTGAGTGTACATACTGTGTATATAATGCAAATCAAATCTGTGTACATATTATGCACACTCACAGTCCGAACGCATTTTGTAATTCAAATGTCAAACAATAATTTTTCATGTGAGTTGCAGTTAGTTAATTAACATTTGCGTGAATAATAATCTGTTCCTGAACGAATGTGATTTTTCTTCTTGTTTCTAATTTCTGTATTTGTTGTCTTCTTGACCTGTTCATTAATAACATACATCAATGCTGCTATATGACAGATTCTATACTATTGGAGAAATTATTGTGTACGCAGTCCGAACGTAGAATTGTGTTCGGATGCTGCGTACACACTGCTTATTTCACCTCGTATTTTTTGATACATTATGTTTTATACGTATTTTTTGCGTATTTTTTATATATTTAGTGAGTATTATTTATTTGCTAATTATTTCCCACAAAAAAATTATGTCTCAAAAAATACGCAACAAAATAAGCAGTGTACGCACATCCGAACACATTCGGATTGCGTACACAATAATTTCTCGTACTATTGAATCTTTTGTTCGTTGAAATGTCACATTTGTGTCCCCTCTCACTCAATTAATGCCATTATAATGCATGAATTGAATGTATCATACATTAATTTCAATAAATTATGTAATAGTAAAAAAATTTCTCAAACTAAATATGAAAAACCAAATTATCAGCAGAGGTTAGAATATAAATCAAAAATTAAAATTAGATTATATGATTGTCAATGAAATGTGATGTTAAATTAATTATAGAATTATATATATAATAGTCAATTTTTTGCAATATTTTATTTTTTTTTAGAATTAAAAAACTCATTGATTTGCATAGGTTATGATCATAATCTTAAGAATTCAATAAAAAAAAAAAATTAGGAGTGAAATTCATTATAAAATTTGATATTTAAGTGAAAACTTAAAAAATAAATATAAGAGGATGTTAGTTTATACAACATTTATAACACCAAGCCTTTATCCTATTCTATGAGGTCTGCTGCATGAATCATTTTTCTTCATTGTGACTTATTAGAATAAATTTAATAAAAAAAGTCATTTATTTTCTAGCTAAATTTTTTTAAGGTTTACCTCTATTTTTCTCGATATAGATCAAATCTAATACATCTATTCTCCTAATTGAGTCATCAAAAGTCCGACATTTTGCAAACATATCAACTTTAGCTTCATGATTAAAGCAAACATACCACAATAGATTTAAGAAAGTTGGACATTGTACACAGAAAGGCTGAAATTATTTCTGTACAAATGACTAAGAAATGATTGCAATTTGAATGCTGCTGCAGCTTTGATCATCTTCCATTCCAGACCAGTACTTCTACAAAATGAAAGGATGAACAAACTTACCACCTAAAGCTTTTTTACAGTAAAAACATTTGAACAAACATGCAAATGAAGAGGAAAGCAATAAAAGCATTTTGCCTACCTCTTACCCAAATTCATCTACAAATGTATGGCTACAATTCAAGCTCACAAAATGTATTTGCTTCATTTCTTTGTTTTGAAAGCTTTATTTCAGGTGACAAACATTCAGAGAGCCTTAGACCATCTCCAACGGAAAATCTCATTTTCCACTCCAAAATGCTGTGAAACTAAAAAATGCCGCGATTCATCTCCAATCGAACTCCATTTTGCGAAGGTAACGGTCTTTCTCTTCTTTCCCGCGTTTCTTGGCAAGTTCGGTAGAGGCAGAAAAATAGCGATGATGAACAGCGCAACGTCAATATTGGCGTCCCACTGTTCACCCGCAAGGAAATAGCAGAAGTTTTACCGTTCGGCTGGAGCTCCGGGGCGACGGCATTCAAGCGTTTAGAGTTCCGTTGGAGATGCTCTTAAAGAGAGTGCTTGCAGTGGGGATTACCTTAACTGTAAAACATGAATGAAATCCACTGAAGAAGATTAACAAAAAATCTTGGAGCAGGACCAAGTTGCATTCCTAGACCACTGCATTTTTGCTGTTTTTCCCCATTGTATGGATGCATCATATTTAGCAGTACCTTGCCAACCAAGAAGAAAAAACTGCATCAAACTTTGGAAAAAGAACATTTGCTCATGGCTGAAAACTAAATTTTTAAATAAAACTTTTTCAAGTGAACTTTTAAGCTTTCCCTAGTTGAAAACCAGTAAGAAAAAAAACGACCCTATATTAGGGTCCGTTCGAAGAAAAATTATTCTGTGCGGATGCCGAACGCTGTCCGGAGATCAATCAAATGATACCGCTGACGTGATTGCACCTGATTTGCCTCCGGACATAGATCTACGTCCTGCATCCGCAAAGAATAATTTCTCCCGTTTGAAGGGGTCTGCAACTTTTTGTAAAAATAAGTATAGAACTATTGTGATAAAAATAAAAATTTTAAAAGCTTTGCGATTGTTATCATTTTTTTCTTCTTGAAAAAAAGTCGAAAACAACTTACAAATCACACTCCAAGAGATCCGGTTGAGAATTTTTTTTTCTAATCATATAAATTTCTCATAAGTAACAAGAAAGTTGTACCCAAATAAAAATAAAATAGCAAAAAAAACTGCTCCTTATAGACCCTTGGGTCTTTTGAGCTGACAGAAACAGTTCAATCAGATCAACACTATCCAGTTTAATGGAAGCAATCATACCTTAAATATGACTTCAAGGGCAAGTGAAACTACAAATTGGTTGATTTTCATATGAAGCAAGTCATTGCTGTGAGCCCTTCAAGGCTTGTACAAGTCCCTCTGTTCTTAACTGGATTCCCTTAAGGTACTCAGTGAGGATACGCTGCTGGTAGGAGCCTCCTTCCTATGGTAAGAATGCAGAGAGGGATATTAAAATTGTTATATGCGAAAGAACCATAATATAAATAACAAAATGAAACCCTCTAACCGTTCGAATCAAGACTCGTTCAATTCGCTTTTTGATGACAGTATAGAGTTCCTCTGGCGAAACCAGATTAAGTCCTTCAATCAACAACTTGTTCCAGCTCTCTTCAGGAGCTACAGTCGGAAAATTACAGAATGTACACATAAGAAAAGCAAATCAAGTCTCTCATTTAGTCTTTGTTTGAGACGGCTTTTTTATTGCTTATAGAAGTAGCTTTTTAGTATAAAAATTAAAATTTTGTATAAGAAAGTTGTTTCAATAAGTAGGAAAAAAGCCGTCCCAAACAAAGCCTTAAACAAGGTTATTTGTAGCTCGAAAGGAATTAAAAAAATATGCAATTGCAAGAAGCGGGCAAAGATGCTAAAGATCCAGAACAGTTATCAGAATCAGAGAAATTGCTTTCCGATGACCTGGTTAGGAAAGTTGAGGTATTAGATTTGACTTTTGTTAAGAAAGGTAGAGGTAGACTTAAAAAGACTTGGTTAGAAAATATTAGAAATGATCTTTCTTTATAAGATTTAAATGAGAATTTGACTTTTAACCGGACACAATGGCGAAAAAGGATTCATGTAGCCGACCCCACTTAGTGGGACAAAGGCTTGATGTTGTTTTGTATCAGACCAGAGAAATTGATTAGACGCAATGCTATGCTTCCTGTTAAGAAGATAATGTACAGCTTACGTAAAAAACTGTATTTAAATACTCCAAAGGCTGCTTGATTGTTGTTTAGAAATTTGAATATGAACAAATATTGCAGTGAATGCACTGTTTTTAAATGTTTTTATCACAGCTTGAATGCCATAATACAAAATATGGACCACGAGTATAGTTGTCATCATTAACAAATTAACTAACAAAAACATTTTCTGACATTCTCGACACTATACATATAGACCTTCACATTCCAGTGATAATATATGATATCAGATAGAATTTACCTTCTATTATAGATTCAAGGAACTTCTCTGCCTTCAAAACCTCACCTCCTGCAGGACATTAAGGGCGTAAACAAGAAAGAAATTAACATATATTCTCTTAAAAAAAAAAAAGAAAGAAATTAACAAACTTAAGAGAAAAATGTCGCTGTTAGAAGGAAACTGCAAGATCTACAGTCAAAGCACGTTGCTAGAACTGGCTTAGGCTTTGTTTGGGATAGCTTTCTTCCTGCTTCTTAAAGCGGCTTTCTAGTACAAAAATTTTAATTTTTAGAAAGCCGCTTTAAGTAGCAGTAAGAAAGCCGTCTCAAACGAAACCTTAGAAGGGTAACAAGCTAAAAATTAGGGGACTTTCAGCTACAGTTAAACACAAGGTAAGATTATTTACTCTGAGACAACGTAATTTTCCGAGGCAATGGAAAACAGATTAATAAATGCAAGAAGGAAGAATATAATCATTATTTAGCAAGTGTGTTTCTGATATAGAGCTTAGAGTCATCAAATGAAAAGATATAGCTCAAACCGTGCCTATAATGCCTTGGATTTAAGCAAATAATCTATAGGTTTTAGTGAAGTAAAGTGAAATTATTAAGGCATAATTTTTCTTAAAAAGAAAGCAAAAACAACAAAGTCAAATAAATGAAAGAAGTGAGGGACAGTAATGAAAAAGCATTGGAAAAAGTAATCCTAAAAGTTCTTCAGCTCTCTAGAGAGAACAGATGTCTGGTACGCATATCTTGTATAATTTAGAATATTATATAAGGCAACCAAGCATGATGCACTCGGATGACCAAGCGCCAAAAAACTAAAAGAAAATGGCAGGTTACTTTGAAATAGAAATCGATATATTTTGACAGAGATTCAAACATTAGACCACATATTTGATGAGTGGTGTAGGTTTATTTCATTTTGGACCCTATCACATTGTACACATTCTCAATTGTAAATGGGGTTCTCTAGTGAATAAAAAACACAAAAAATCTTTTCTCCTAAACCTAGTATCTTAAAGAGAAAAATTGTATCATATCTGCTGCCAACATCCCGACCTCCACCTTCCACTACAGGAAAATCAACATTTTTTGCCGGAAATTCCAGCGAAAAATTTCTGCTTGAAATTCCCTCATTAATTAGTTAACGTAGCGTTCTCCGGCTGACTTTTTTGTCGTAAAACTTACTTAATTTTTGATGGAAATTTCTGCTGGAAAATCCACCGGCAAGAGCTAAGTTTTGTTCCGAGCCATCCTCCCCTCCCTTTTCAAGTTTTTTTTCTCCCATACCAGAACTCTCAGATTCTTCGTCACTTGTCACCGTTCCAGATGGTTTATAGCTTGTTTTCTTTCATTTCTTTGAGATTTGAGAAGAAAAACTCTCTTTGCTCATTTTTAATTTATTATGATTTGAACCGTTAGATTTTGCTAAAAATAAATTTTTATCCGGAGAAAAATTGAATCATTTTGTTAGTAACCAATGTTGGATTTTTAGTAAGTATTTAATTATAATATTATTAGTACTAATTTAAATTATTTTTAAGATCGTTAGATGAAATTAGTGAAATACATTTTTAATGCCAAATAAATAGCACACATAATGTAATGAACTAATATTATAGAAAGAGGAGTATTCTCTTAATTCTTTTTTCTACACATGTTTTATTTTTAGGATTGTTTATTCAAGTTATACGTGGTTATCCTAGCATTGAGTTGTTGGATGTATAATCGGTTGTTACTGAGACGAAAATCACTACAGATAAATTTAATAAGAGAGTTGAATATTTTATTCATATGACATGTCAACTACCTTCATTTATACCAGATGAAATGTTTAGATGTCCATGCTCAAAACATAAAAATCAAGCTTACTTTAAACCTGATGAGGATAAACTTGATTAATATTATAGAGGATTATCCCGGGTATTGGTTTTGGACCTCACATGGAGAGTATGAGCCACATACAAACATTCAATGTAGTCCCTCAACAACTTCAAGAATAGTAGATGATGATCAAATTAATAGAACGTATAAAAAACTTATTTTTGGTGCAGCAGATCCGAATTTAAGTGGACATATAGTTGAGTTACCTAACATAGAAGTCCAAAATTTTTATGAATTACTACGTGCTGCTTAACAACCAATTTGAGATGGTTGCACTGCTCATTCTGAGTTATCAGTTGAAGTTAGGATGCTTAGTATTAAGACTGAATATAATATTCTTTGAGAGTGCTTCAATGAGTTCATCAACCTACTTAAGTAAATAAAATCCCAAGGACAATTTAATTCTCATAGATTTATATCAGATAAATAAGTTAGTATCAAAGTTGGGGTTGACTATTATAAAAATTGATTGTTGTGTGAACGGTTGTATGTTGTACTACAAGGATGATGTGATAGAAATTATTTGTCGTACTTACAATGCACCTTGATACAAATCAAAATCGGGGATACAATAATAATAGAATAATGTGCCATATTCTCGGTTGTTATTCTCCGCAAGTCACATGAGATTGAATAACGAAAAATTATCTCAAGACGGTGCTCTTTCTCATCCATCAGATGCAAAAGTATGGAAGCACTTTGATCGCACACATCATTCATTCGCTGCAAAATCACGTAACATAAGATTGAGATTTTGTTCTGATGGTTTTATTCCGTACAATTAGGCAGCTTCACTATACTCTTGTTAGCCTATTATATTAACACCTTACAACTTTCCACCTAAGATATGTATGACTACCCTTTATATATTTTTTCCGCTTATTATACGAGGATCAAATAACCCAAAAATCAAAATAGATGTTTTTTTACAACCTTTGATTGAAGACCTCAAGTTGGTGTGGGTAGAACCTGTGCTCACATATGATATCTCAATGTGAGCAGCATTCTCAGATCTAGCATTCAAGAGATTGACATAAAGATCGGAGCACATGCGGAGCATATTTTTAGTGTATTTTGCACTTCTATTATACTTGTATAATATGCTTTACATTCTCATTACATTTTCCTAATGTATTTTAAATTTGCTCTTTACTTTTATATGAGCAAAATTTAAACATTATTATTGTATGTCAAGATGTTTGTTAGCAACAAAATGAGTCATATTTAGCCTAGTAATCAACAATGCTATCAAACAACTTGTTAGCTGATTAAATGAGCTTTATCCAATGTATCAACTTAGTAAAAATACTGATTGGCTTGTTAGCTAACCAAATGAACCCTTTATCGAGATGAAAGAGGCAATAACCGATAGGTTTTTTCGATTGGAGAGAGTTATTCAAAAGGAGAATAATGATCATCGAAGATAATGTCTTGTCTTTACCTATTTTAATGTGTTTTGAAGAAGTTCATCTACCTCCCTTTAATCAATTAATTTTTATTATCATGGGCTCGATGCCCTAGGGTTATCGGTGTTAATGAAGAAATCATCTGAAAGTATGGACAAAAGTAATTTTTGTTTATATCATAATGATCATGATCACTATACAAAGAATTGGTTAACACCAAAAGTCATCTTGGAAAAGCTTAAGGAGGTGCTCTTTAAGGGGTTGAGGAGAGAAAGATTGCCTGAACGAATCATGCTCTTAAAGCCAATTGGCATAATGACAATATTCAAGAAGTTACATATGCTATTTTCATGTTTATAAGAGCTCTTGTTTATAACTGCATATTCAGTTATCCACTAATCAAATTCTTTTAAGCAGTAATGTTTACCAAACACTTCTCCATGAAGTTCCCTTTAATGCCAAAATGGATCCCAATGTCATAAGTCATTGTATAAAGCTTGGCCCATTCGAGATTATTGTATTTTGAACTGATTTTAAATGTGGTGATGTTAAAGTTCAATGATAAGTTTATAATGCACAGTGACTTCAAATCCCTCCTAAGATTTAGAATAATCTCCTATTTTATTTTTATTTTTATTTTTTTAAATTAAATTGGGGGTACTTTATCATTTAGATTTTTGGCAGCCTCCTAACATTCCTTCCTTGGAAAGAGATGTTGGGATGACACTTGCCGTTATTTTTCTCGCCTGGATCAAAGATACGATGGCCAGGGTCTTCAAATCAAAATTTCCAACCTTGATCAAAATACAACGGGGGTGTGGCCTTCAAATTATTTTTTTATTTACTTTATTTTATTTATTTATATTATTTTTTATTTAATATTTTCTCGAAAATCCAACAGCCTCCCAACATCCCCTCCCCGCAAAGGGAGGTTGGGACGGCACTTGCCGTTGTTATTGCCTAGATCAAAGGTACGGCGACATAAGGTCTTCAAATCAAATTTTTCCAGCCTAGATCAAAGATACAACTATGTGAGGCCTTCAAATTAAATATTACAGCCCGTATTAAAGATACAACAATGCAAGTCTTCAAATCAACAGGTACCTGTTTAATTTTATTTTATTTTTTTAATTTTTTTTTTTAACAAACACTTCTCTGATGCAAGCATACTCAAGGGTAGAAGATAGGATTTGAGGTCAGAAATAGGCCGAAGAGGTGCGGGCACGGTCGTGGGCTTACGCATGGAGGCATGCTCGTGCGTGGGCGCGAGTGAGATCAAATTCGGGTTGGCAAGCTTGTGTGCGAAGGCGCACGCTGGAGTGGGTCGGAGATCAGGTCGTGCATGCAAGAGAAGGAAGCAAACGGGCTGGAATCTAGGATCAGATGGGTTGCGCAGTCAGGGATCGAAGACACGTGAACAAGATCATGCAAGCGGGTGTCGGGGTTGGAGATGTGAATGTGCGGGCACTGGTGGTCTCGCATGCGGGGTTGATTGAACAGAGGGAAAAGCGAGCGAGTGTCTTCCTTGCATGCGAATGAGGGAGACGAGCGAGAGGGAGAGAGAGCCGGTGACTGGGGCTTCTATGTGTGTCCAAGAAAGAACGAGAGAGAGAGAGAGAGAGAGAGAGAGGGTGTCTCTGCATGTGAATCAATTGAATAGGGGGTTTCTGCACGCGGTTTTGTGAAAATGAGTGGAGGCATTAGTTCAGTTGTGTCGTTTGGGGAGTGAATGGACATGAGGTGGGACCAATCAGACTATTCAGTAGTCAACAGGGATGAAAACCATAAGGGCCACAGATAGAGCCGCATAGGTAAATCAATGCATTCCAGCGCATGGAAATCACAGAACTTCCAGCGTGCAGATGAAACTCAGCTGCAATTCCCAAAGGAGTAGAACTTCTGAAAAGTGGATGAAGCGAAATTCTAAAATGGCTAGAAAGAAGCAAAGAAACGGATGTACTAAATGGGGAATCAAAAACAGCTGAGGAAATCAAATGATTGAATTGAGACAACTTGCAGCAGTAAACAAAACCAACTAAGATACTTAAAACACTAGAGAACACATTCCGTTCTCCCATCAACATAATGAGCATGTTACATTCAAATAAAAAGCTAAAAACTAAAAATAATGCATATAGACAACTAAGGAATATCACCGTATATGACTTGTGTTTCCAATAAATAAAGACTTTTATCTTTACATCAAAAACATTTGTCCAGTGATTTTTTTCCTACATCTTGGAAGCTGATCAATTTAAAAAGCAGATCTACCATTAATACTGAAACTTTCTTCTGCTAATAAGGTGTTGAATCCCTTAACAATACAAACATTAGTCATGTTTTGATGGTTTCCGTTACATGAGCATTTAATAATAGTTGGCGTAGCAGCACAAAGCAACCGTAGCTAACAGGAAAACAGGGAAGAAGAGAAAACAGCAATAACAAGTAGGAAGGTGTTTAATTGCATCAAAATACTATCTGTTCTCCTCCCCTTCGTTCTACATGTGTATATTCTTCTATGAAGTCGTTACTATATCCGTGCATAAAATACTAAAGCAAGAGAATAATAATGAACTGTAAAGGGATAAAAAGCTGTAATAGTAACTAGTGGAAGTAACAGAAAGTTAGATATTAGTGATATAATGTCTTCCTCTCCTTATAATGCTCCGCATCAATTGTGCTTAATGAACATCTTTTATACTTCAGCCTCTCAATGATTAAAAAAAAATGATTGAATTGGTGCATCTTTTATGCTAAATAACAGCCATCAGCTAATTCTTATATTTCATTTAAGAGCTACTCTACTCTTAGCAAAATTTCAGAAAGTAGTCTCACCTTTGTATGCATAACTCCGCTTACCAAGAAATTTGGAAGCATAAAGCTGCAGGACCTTTCGCAACATAGCCGCAAGACCTGGCTTATCTCCATCTTCTGTGGCCTGCAATGCCACGTGAGGAAGAAGAAAATATTTCCATTGCAGTTAAATGAGAGAAAAAGCTAAGGATGTAATTCAGATCAACAGGAAAAAAAAACTGAAAAGAAAAATTGGAAGTTAATGGCTAAGCGAGTATTTTAAACCATAGTCTTTACCATTAGAAATATAATTGAAAATTACCAATAGAAAATAATTGAAAAAAAAAAATAGCATACCCAATCTATGCCCGCATATATGGACGAGCCTCATACAATTCCTCACCAAGTCACCACACCTATGGATGATCTCCATGTATAAGACTTGCGGTCTCCCTCGCGGTGTGACCTCTCTTAGAAAAAGGTCCACTATGACTGCTCTTGCTCCCTCTCTCCAATGCTTGAATCTTCCACTCTATCGCCACTTTGCCCGCTCGAACTTAGCTCTTGCCCGTGTCTCTCAGTCTCAGTCACAATCAATCGCCAATGTGTCTTCTTCATTCCCATCGACTCGCCACTTAAGATTTCATCCATACGTTCGTCCCCAATGTCTCTCCATCACATGAACAAGTAGTGCAAATCCTACCAAAATCATCTTCCAGAGTGTAGTGACCCTAGGTTGACCTACACCTATTGCATTTCCCTGCATCTGTGTGGGCTCCGAAAATTCGGCCCCGGCCTCCCCTCTTTTCTTTTTATTCGGCGAGGGAGTTTTAACTGAATAAGTTCTGAGGTAAATTTTGGAAGGTAGATGGGTTTGTAGATAAGACACTACCTAGAGATTTCGCCCTCATTTTGTGAGGACTTTATGATATGAGTTCTGGTTTCCTATAGGCGCAAGCCCCTATAGTTAATTACCCCTCCCGATCACGAGAGAGAACTTCCGATTAAGGCTAGTCGTCAATTAGATACATAGAACATACGTATTATCTGGCATATAGTAGCAGCATGGGTATGGAATTTGAGAACTGGATTTGGGAATTTGGGAAGTTTGGATATTTGGATAGAGTTGATATTTAAAACAGAAATTGCACCATCTTGCAGTTAAAGCGGATGGTGGGGGAATGGATGATAGACCCGATCAAGATCCCATGGTTCCGTCGTCCCGGGCCATCGTGGTCCCTGGTCTACTTAGTCATAGGAGGTAGTCGACACAGCCTGACAGAAGGATCCTTGTCGGCAGCCATGGGTTGCTTCGTCCAAGGGTACCTTATAAGCCTGGGTTGGATGTTTGTCTAAGGGGACTAATTTGAATCAACCTTAACTAACAGAAGGCTTTATGCCCTATCGATCATATCCTATTGATTCATATCTCAAGGATTTGATGTCATTAAGGAGTGTATTGGCTCTGGCCATAACCGGTATTTCGTGGTGCCATTTGGTGGCAAAACCACTCGGTTCAGAGGGCCCCGGGTCATAACCGTTTATCCTGCGGTGTCATTTGGCTGCAAAATAGCCGGTTAGAGGGCACGTACCACGTCCTTACTGGCAGGAGATTATTTGAGAATGGATCCTAGTGATATTTTCGACTAGGCATTTGGCTCTTTGTGAGCTGAAGTAGTTTTTAATTTGTCCACCTCGACAAACTGTTGTGGAAGGTGGATGGATTTTGCTTTAAGTGATTGATATTTTATTTCAATTTTAAATATTTTTGGATTTTAATGATTTTGAACTTTAGAAGTTTTGGATTTTTGGATTTTTATGGGCATTTGAAGTATTTGGAATGGAATTTTGAGTACTTGGAATGGACCCCTCCGGTTAAGATTTATTGTTCAACGCGGCCATCATCGGGGTGTTTGGGGTCATTTCTCTTTATGGATTAAACCCTGTCAACTCGACCAAGCTATTGATCGAGGATCGGGTTTCTTGTAGGCTTTATGTCTTTATTTAGTGAATTCTTTTGATAATAGGCCTTGAAGACCTAATATAAATGTATTAAAACAAATATACCGGTCGTCATAACCTTATAGTTGCTTGATTATTCGAACCATGTCGACTTTATTGACCCGTATAGAAGGATCGGGTTCGAACTTGAATTCACTTATTGACCCGCGCAGCATCTCTAGGCGTCACGTGTGTTCCTACAACACGCTCGTCGGGGCCCATGCGGATGTTTGATTGCTTTTACCCCTTTTAGTGTACTTATGTGTATACAAACTACGGTGCACGTGCGGGGGTACTTTTGGAATATTTATAGACGCCTTCTGTCTGCTTGTACGGAGGTTGCAAATTCGGTGGCGTGGCGTAGCAGCTTATAAATAGAGTTGTTCGCTGCTTTGTACAGGTACTCATTGCTTTCTGCAGGTGGATCGTAGTGCACTAACGAATCTCCTGCTTTTTGTCGTAGGAGCTTGCACTTGTTGTAGTACTTCAATATTTGCACACAGACAATATGTTGGATGCACGATTACTGTTCATCAAGAAATTCGCAAGCCTCTATAATCTTATCCAACTCAATGTTCATAACTTAGTTGAATTGAGATTCACTCAATCTTGATTTGATCTGGCTTTCTCTTTCCAAAACTTGTATAGAAATCAATAAGTGTTTTATCAATTATGTCGTCTTCCTTGTTTTCTGTTATTGACTTGAAGAACCCACCACTTCTACCTTGGATGATTATATCCTTACCAATTCCTTACACTTCGAAATCAGTGACCAGTATCTTGAATCAATAACTTGCCTTTTTCACTATATTACTGATTCTGACATATGGAATGTGGAATGGATCTTTGGTATCAACTTATGATCATTAGCACCTAATGTGTTATCATCAACTTTGATTTGCAAATATGTTATTGTGTCTATATCACAGAATAATCCATTATAGTTCTTTCGTATTTATCCGTAGATAGCACGCCATACGTATGACAAGTCTTCTTTTATAATTCGTAGGCATTTACTACTGTATTTATTTGTAAGCTAGCTCCATATCCATAGGAGACTGTTGTATGCATCTATAAGCAAGTGTAGTCCTTTGATTATTTGTGGGACACTATGTTTCTTGTATATGACCTCTTGGTGTCATTGAGAGTTTGTATGTTAGCTTGTGTTGGTTGTAGGAGAGCAATCTTCAAACATTATCATTTGCGTATGATTGATCAAACATTGTGACTTGCCATTGAATTGCATTTGGAATGATAGTTCCATTCACATCTTGTTCATTCTTCCAATAGAATCCACTGTTGCTCTTCTATTAGTGTTCATTTGAATATATGTCAAATCACATGATATCTTGAATTTGACTAACTCAAGGCCCCAAGTCCAAATTGAGTTCAATTCATGTTTATTTCTTTAAGTCCAAAGCTTGTAAAGTTCAAGCATGAGTCCATCTTGAGCTTATGCCCATAACACTTGGTTCATTTGTTTCTTTGCTCTTATCATTTGATTTTTAAATCAAATGTAAGTTCAAGTTCATTGGATGCTTAAATCAAGTTTGTGTCCTTTGCAGTTTGTTCAAGTCCGAGCTCAAGTTCTATATCCACAAATTTTAGTTCAATGTCAAAGTTCACTGTTTTCTAGAGTCTTTGCAGATTCATTCAAGTTCTTGCTTGAGTCCAGTTCAATTTCATTCGAAGTTCAAGTTCAAGTGCTGTCAACTTGGTTCAAGTCGTTGATGAAGTTCAAGTTTAAGTGCAGTTCTGTCTGAGTCCAACTCAAGTCATCTGTTGTTCTTGTAGAGTTCAAGTTCAAAGCACATGCTCAAGTACTTCCTTGAATTCAAATAACCAACTCAAGTTCTCATTCTTGTTTTGAGTTGAAAGTGCAAATTCAAGTTCTCTTGTAATTGTCTCAAACTACAATCTCAAGTCAAAAGTTATTTGCATTTGTTCAACTTTAGTTTTGAGTTTGAGTTTGCTTAAGTCAATTTGTTCCAATCAAGTTCACAAGTCCGCTGTCAACTTGTCCAAGTCCTTGTTCAAATTCAAAAGTCCACTGTGGTCCGAGCTTGATTCAAGTTTGACTTCAGTTCAATTTAAGCATTCTTGCACATTTTTTATTTGGGTTCAGATGTTTATTAAGTCACTTAGATCTTGTTCAAAGTCCAAGTACAAGTCCTTCATAGTTCTTATGAGTTCAAATGAGGTCCAAGTCAAGTCTCACATTCACCCGAAATTTCGGCAGCCTCCCGACGTCTCCCCCGTTTAGGGAAAAACTACGTAAAAGTGGGTCTTTCCCACCACGCTAAGAAAAGCGTGTATGGTAGGTGTCCTCTTTCGAGGACACCGCGGCCGTGTATTTTTTGATCCCCCAACACGCTAAGAAAAGCGTGTATGGGTATTTTGAAAATATTTTCCAAGAAAAATAATTATTTCCCCGCAAGAGGGTACTTATGGGTATCCCCGCTTCGTCGTATGCATCGTACCGGGCTCCCATCCCACCACGCTAAGAAAAGCGTGAATAGGCGAGGTTTCCAAGGCGATACGAACTTCAAAGAAAAGATTTTAGGTGATTACCCGCTTCGTTGCAAGCGTCGGGACGCACGTCCTCCCATCACGCTGAGAAAAGCGTGTATAGGTGATCGTTGTGTCTCGACGAATGCGTTGAAATGGGTTCTCATAGTTTTTAAGGTTTAAGGAGTTATACTTGCGCGGGGTCGACGGCGTTGGCTCAAAAATTGAGGGAGAGAAGCATTTTTTTATTTTGAAAATTAATTAAAAAGAGATTAATTATAATTAAATTCAATTATAACTAATTATAATCATTATTATTTAATCATGATTAAAAATATTTAATATATAATTAATTTGACTAATTATATTTAATTACCAATAATTATTAATTAATTAATAACATAAAATAATCATTCATAATTAAACTAAAATAATTATAAATGACTATAATTTTATTAATTAACTATAATTAAAGTAAGTCGGCACAGTGAATTTGTGGCTTCGAGCTTGCAGGCTTGAGGAGGACTTGGGAAGGAGAGGTATGGATGCTCTCTCTCTCTCTCTCTCTCTCTCTCTCTCTCTCTCTCTCTCTCTCTCTCTGTGGATCGGAAAGACCAAGAGGTCAGGCAATGATCCCGATCGAGCTGGCTTCGGCGAGATGGGGTCGTGGGGTTCGATCGTGGGCTTCCGGTCGGCTTAGAGGCAGAGGAGGTCGAGTGGAGGAGCGTGGCTTGCAGAGGGAGAAGCAGAGGGCGGAAGTAGCGACGGAAGCTCGGTCGTGGGAGAGGAAGTCTGGAGTCGGACAGGAGGAAGCAGTGAAGGGGGACGGGAGAGATCGAGAGCAATGAAGGGAGTTTGGTCGGCTTGGGAGCAGAGAGCAGCGAGAGGTGATCGATTCGGCGCTGCTGAACAGTGCCTCGGCGTAACTTCGGCGGGATTTGCGAGATCCCGGCGGCAGGGGTATGTTGTGTATTTCCATTTTGCCTTATTCTCTCTTTTATTCCTTTGGGTATAGCATGGAGGTCAACAATCTGATGCTCGCAAAACCTCCTATGCCCATCTCCAGCAACATCCTATTGGCCTCTGTATATAAACCAAAATCAAATGCAAACGAATGCGAAGAGAATGAAAACCAACCGCAACAACATTGTGCATAGCGAACTCAAACCACCAAACATCATCCGATTGTAAAACGGACCGCACTAATGCAATCATGACATCAAAATAGCAAAGAAGAGCAGCTGACCCTCAACTCGATCGAAAGAACAACAAGCATGACAGTGGGCGGGCATGACATTGAGTGAAATTCGCCAAACGATGTCCAATCAAAAAAAGGATTGCACCGACCATTTTGAAACAACAAAATTGGGGAGGATCTCTTGTTATTGAAAACAATGGCCTACGAACACAACATTACATGAAGTCGCCCAAACGATGTTCATTCGCAAAATGGAATTCATCGTTGCATTTGGAATGTCAAAAATACTTAGAAGGGTAACCCATATTGCATTGGTTGTCCGCATGAGTCCAAATTCAAATATTTGCTTGTGTGAGGCGCATGTAAAAAAGAGGAATTTTGCATAGAACAATTAACGTTTCAAATCTTTTTTTTTAATTATATATATAATAATAAAAAGTATTTAATATACCCTATCAAATCCTTTATCCTTGACAAAACCTACATGTCAGCGGCTTGTTACCCCATCCCCTATAAATCAGGCTTTTGTCAGTGCTAATAAATTTTTTTTCCAAAATCCTTTCCTCGACCATACACATGGATTATCTACCCCTCCATGTCTTCTTCTCCTCACACAAACCCTAAACTCCTCCTTTACTCCACCTGAATTATCTCTCATTCCTAGGCCAACCTACTCGTCCTTCCCCGACTATCTACTTTCTCTGCATTGCATAAAACCACCCACCCTAAGACAGTCTGTCACCCTTCCTTCCCTACCATGAATGCATAAACCTACTCGACCAGTAATCCCCAACCTCTTCTCAAATGCACGCAAAAACTAGACCTCCTTAATCCCTAAACTCCTCACCCAAACACGCAACCATGCCTCCTACCAGTGATGAATCTATTAAAGGATGAGATATGATTTTTGTGACAATCTAATCGGACTATTTTTCACTCATTTAATTTTGATTAATAAAGTCAAATGGGTATTGTGTCTATCTAAATTATCTAATTCTATTACGCCTCATAGTTGAGTGGATAGAGGTCAAAATGGGGCATGACAAAAGAAATCGGCAACAACAATAGCTAGGCCTTGTTGGTTTGAATGGGTTCACGCAAAGGCATCAGTTGATCATGAGAGAATGTATCTATCATTCAGCTGTTGATAATTAAAAAGAATATTTTAGATAAGAATAAAAAAACTAATAAAAAATATATATAAACCTATAATTTAGTTCAATTGGAAGAAGAATCAAATTCTAAGGAGACCATATGATCCTCCAAACACAACCTCCTCCACAGCTGCCAATTATTGTTGCTATCTCTAACAAACTTTTCATTAATAACAAAACCACACACCATTACCATTTACCTAGCCAACACCCCCTTGCAACCCTATCTGCTAATTTTGGCCATCATGAGAAGTAGACATTGCTATCGTGATTGGCCCATCAATTGTTATTGTCTTTAGATTTGCATTGTCATCGCTTCCAATCCATTGTTATCATATTCCTCTCAATTAATAATAGTTGATACTCACAATCTAATCACAACTACCCACTACCACAATTGGCAACACTTGCTACAAGTCGATGTCATAACAATCAATATTCTCATTGCAGCTTTGATAGGGCACTCTACAACATTTTACTAACAACCTCTTTGTATCTTGTTTTTCATTCTAAATAATGAAGGGTTGATTCTCTGAGCGAGGCCCTGTAGTTTGTCTTTTGTATTTCCTGTGTCAAAAAACTCTTGCCCCTTTATTTGCTTTATTTATCTTATTGTGTTGGTGAAATTTAAAAAAAATAAAGACGTTCAAGATCGAAACTTACTCTACCGGCTAAATTCCTAGCACATAGCAATGATTAGATATGTTATGAGTGCCACTCATAGAACTATGAGCAGCTTATTATTTTTAGATATTCAGATTACACTATAAATCAAGTGGAAGGCATGAAATCATTGTATCTAATGAACCGAACTGCACTTACTTGTCGCAATTGTGCATTAACCTCAGCAAGGAATCCTTCATCTAGCTGTCCCTCTCGCTCCCTTTTATGTACTTCCTGCTTAGCAAAACAATAGGAAAAAAAGCATAGGCATGAAGCTGGTATATCATATGGGGTCAGGGTTGGAATAGAACTTGTCAATTCGACTGCCATGAAAACAATCTGTGCATTCGATTGTTCAAAATTGCTAAATTCAAATTATTCAGGATAAGTCAAAACCATTAGACAAGAAGGTTGCTCGTTAATTAGAAACGAAATATATACAATAATGCAACTGTAAAGAACAAACAAACAACAAACTTAACTGCAAAAAATATGTTTAGGTTGACTAGCAAAACTAAAGGTTTTTACTGTAACGTTTTCCATCAGAAGGATAAGAAATTATAGAAGAGTAATTTGTGCCCTATGCAAAATGAAATAAGTTTTTGCATAGCTAAGGTTTCAAAGAACATCACAATACATAATCAAGAGAAATTGCAAACTGTAAAATAACTTCAGACAATAAATGTACACAATTTTCCGAAATGATTCTGAAATGTTGGTTCATGATTTAAATGGTTTCAGCAAAGATATGAACTTAAAAGATTTCATCAATGATGTTCTGTAGTTATTAATGTCAAAATAATATGATAAGTATTAATTTCTAGAGTTGGATTAAGCTTTATGGAAGAAGTCAGAACTTGGCAAGGCCTTGGTTGAAACTACAGTTAGCATTGGATTACGAAAGTCTACAGCAATCCATATAATTAGACATATTTTACTACAGTATTCTCTAAACCTACATCCATAAAAAACTTACATTTTGTCGGTATTAAACTCCTAGTTACATGAAAAAAATGCCCTTTTCATGTTAGCAAATTGATAAAAAAGCCTGTAACCTGCCCCAAAGTTTTTCATTTAAATATTTGCATCAAAACTGCAGATTCCCAGGCATTTTAGTTTTTGTCAACATACTTCTTCCATTAGTTTGAGTGCTTCTGGATTTTGAGGTGGCCACGAAACCTCTCGCACTCCATCAACTACAGGTCTTAGGATAGCCTTCAAAATATCTGTTGCGGACTCTATTTTCTCCTGCATAGAAGAATAAGTAACAGATTAGTGAGATCACCATAAGCCAAGCCTTTCACTGTATAAGCAATGAGCTTTAAGGATCCTTTCAGGCTACTGCATGTAGACAAATGATGTTATATCTTGTTTACATACCATTCTCAACCTGAACTTGCTATATGAATCATAAAAGCAAAAGAATAAAATAGATGAATACATTAAATGTTTTTGTATTCTTATGCGAGATAAACTTCAAGAAACCACTCATTTCCAATTTCTAATTGAAAATTACTACCCTAGGTTATGAAAATCTTTCCAATTGAACGAAATTGTAAAGGAGAAAAAAATGACGGCGCTGCTTTGACTAAATGACGAGCTAAAGTTTTTAAATGTGAAGCCACGCCAAGGCTCTCCCTGACTTCACTGGACTGATCCTAATAACTTTAGAGGGAGCCATCAAAAGCTACAAAATTCTAGAGAAGATATACAAGGCACAAAGTTGCATCGTTGAATGTTCTTAATATTGCATTAGATCTAAGGTTGGATATGAGGTACAGTTAAGTCATGCCAAACCTGGAACCGCTGATGCGGACATCAATACGAAAATTTGGCGCATCTATCACAGGCGGCGTCGTAAATCGACGGCCATTATTTAAATTTTCATTTATGTATTATTTTTTGAATTTTAGCTCTTGTTTTATGTATTTCCTATTTTACCCCTAGGATAGTTTATGTGAGTGTTTTAGCCCAAGGGGC